>NC_056748.1:1136530473-1136567973 GCF_019279795.1 Protopterus annectens | reverse complement strand
CGGTGTCATCAGCTAACTTGTTGATATGGTTGGACTTGTGCTAGCATAGCAGTCGTGGGTCAAGATGGTGAATAAGAGTGGACAGAGAGCACATCCCTGTAGAACGTTGGTGTTAATCATGATGCCCTTTGATGTGTTCTTACCCGAACACACGCTATGTGGTCTCCTAATCAGTAAGTCCAGGAACCAGTTACAGAGATGTTTACCAACCAGCTGCATTTGGTACCACTGTATTAAATGCAGAGCTAAAGTCTAAGAACAGCATCTTCACATAGTTGTCTTTGCCCTCTAAATGCTCAAGGAAGATGTGTAGTGCTACTGATATGGCATCAGCCATGGATCGGTTAGCTAAACTGCAGAGAGTCAAAATCAGGAGGTAGGCATGATAAAAAATGCTTTTTGATCAGCTGTTCAAAACATTTCATAACAGTAGATGTCAGAGTGAGTGGTCTGTAGTTAGGGCTGGAGGGAGTGTTTTACTCGAGTAGTGGGATGATGATAGTTCCCTTGTAGCATGAGAGTACTTTTGCCATGGCAAGAGGGGTGTCAAATATTTCCTTAAGCACTGTACATAGTTGTTCAGCACAGCCTTTTAACACCTTGCCCAGAATGTTGTCTGAGCCATCAGCCTTCCTGGGGTTCACTCTCCTTAGCTCTCTTCTCAACCTCCTCTGTGCTGAGGCTGAGTACAGCATCCTTCTCATCAGTGGGTAGCTTTAGTGCCAACCTGTTTCCTCAAATCTACCAAAAATGATGTTCAAACTGTCCAGGAATTTGATGGTTTCCTCACACTGTGCTGACCTGATTTTGTAGTCTGTGATCTCCTATATGCCTTACCATAGTCTCCTTGCATCATTCAGGTCTTCAAAGTGGCTCTGTAACTCTCTGCCATATGCCCTCTTAGCTTCCTTTATAACCCTCCTCAGATTAGCTCTTGCTACACTTAGGGCTGCTTTGTCCTTAGCCCTGTAAGCTGCTTTTCTCTCCTTCAGAAGCTCATATACCATAGAGGTGAGCCATGGCCTCTGGTTAGCTTTAATAGTGACATTCTTGACATTTGTTACCCCATCAACACAGTTTGAAATGTATGACATCACTACCTCAGTGTATGCACCAATGTTCAGATGCTGATTCCCTGTGGCTGCCTCCTTGAACATTCCCCAGCTGGTTCATTTAAAGCAGTCTTGGATGTAGTAGTCATCTGTGAAGAGTTCTGCTATGTGTGCATGCAGATTATAAGGAAAAGTAAAAAGGCATCTTTAAAACCATACCTATCGACGACAAAAGTCTTAAGTACCTAAAGTTAGGCAGTTAGTACTATGTGAAAGCTGCAGGCTTTGCCTTAACTTTGCATGCATTCAGATATTGTATATAGATGTGGCGATGTGCAGTCACGCTTAAAAGGCTTAAGGCAAGTGGCAAACTGTGCAGCTTTTATTAATATTTTAAAAAAACTAAATGGTTTGAAATGTTTTATGTAGGGGTATCCTTATGTGGACATCCAATTGGCATCTCTCTCAACTATCCAGATTTTTAAAAAATGTCCAGATTTTTGCCTTATATTTTGTCTGTTCCTCATAAAATGTATGGTTTTCTGGCACATCACTGAGGACTGATGTCACTAAACATCATATGCTGGAGTTCAAGAATTCATATCCTTCAGAAAATACATGCCAACACAAATCCTTTTATTATAGCAACTTTCTAAGTTTATAACAGCAGTATTTAAATCTGTCCCTATTTTATGGTGTTTGTTTCCACACTATTTTAGGCTTTGTCCAGACTTCTTGCACTAAGAGGTTGAGAGGTATGCTTGTTGGTTACTTTAAAAAATACAAAGGGGGGAGATGGGACAGATTGAAAAGGGGAGACCCAACAAAGTGGGTGACAACAGGAAAAGAGGGCTGTGCTGGAGGTGCTGTGTCAGGATGGGCACTGTGATTTTGGAGGGGGGAATACATCCCACCCCTATTTTTTCCAATTTCTTTTATACAAGAGGATTGTTTTGGTGGGAAATAGGTAAGAGGATGTAGGAGCAAGGAGTGATGAGGCATGGCCCACACATAATCCCCACTCTGTGGAGCCTCGGACATTTTCACTGCCACATGGTGGTGCAATGAAGAACCCCAATGTTGAGGGGTAAGAGTTGCTGGTGGTTGGCACCAACTGGCATGGTGTGCCTTGAATAAGCTGAAGCAAGGCCCTTAGCTAGCAGAGTCCATCTGTCCTCAACCATGTCCTAAAGCCCCCATTCAGTGAGGCTTGTCAGGCTGCTATGTTGCCACATGCCAGGGGTGCCTGCAGATCCAATGCCACACCTCCAACCCTCTACAGATATATCTGGGTAAGTAGAGGGCAGTACATGCCCGCACTGCTCCTGAGCAATTTGAATCTTTACATGATAAAAACATAAATGGGAGAGAAATAAAATAAAAAGGAGAAAGGAATGCATAAGAAGAAAAACAGAGAAAAGGAAGAGAAGAGATAAAAGAAAAAAAGAAGAAATCCAAACCGTAAAGTCACACTTTACAAAACATTAAATTTCTTACTTCAATAAATACTTATAAAAATAAAAATGCTTTGAAGTAAAACAATGTATGGGAAGTGATTATGCAAAATGGGAATACAGGCTTGGTAAGTATTTATATGCACATGGGAAGAATAATATGAAAAGTGCTCATATGTACTTTGGAAGAAAGTGTATGGTTAATGAGTTATTGGGGGGGTTACATTTTGCAGCCTATTACACAAATAAATACTGCAGTTATGTTGACATATTTACATTTTGTTGCAGTAATGTACTGAATGCACTGTAGTGTTTCTGTTACCATGCTTTATAAATTATATTCTTTACATACATAAATATTTTTTTTTATTGACATCAGTTAAACACACAATACCATCTACTACATTATTCAGTTATAGGTACTTTTTGAAAAGGTACGTGGTAAAGACATTTATACATTGACAGAAAGGGGGTTTATAATTTACACTTCAGAAAGATCTGATGGATTCTGTGTTAAAGGATAAACTGATTAAGGTTATGAAACCTAATAAGGGCAGTAGAACTGTAATATGTGATACCGTGGATTATGTCAGTAGTATGCTTAATGTTTTACATTGTTCCGAAACTTATATATATATATATACACACACATACACACATTATATATATATATGTTATCTTTTCGGCTATTCCCAGTTAGGGGTCGCCACAGCGGAACTGCAATCCGCTAATGATTGGCAGTAGATTTTTATGGTGCAGAGTTGCCAGCCCGACGCCCAGCCTTCAGCGAAGGCACGCCCATTCACGCATGTCTTTCGAAGGCCCCTCAACCGCGGGAAAGACATGCAGACTACACACAGAAGGCATTCCAGCTGAGAATCGAACAGGAGAACCTCTTGCAGTGAGGCCACCACGGCTATATATATTATTTTAAGAGTTAAGAAACCGAATATACCACCTAAGTGAGCAAGAATATTTTGGCCCCACCATACTGCCTTATCATGGCATCTCAAGGTTCTAGAACATACCATCTTACTACATTTATTGACAAGCTTTTAAAATCCATTTTCTAAGGATTTTTTTAGGGGAAGTAACTCCAGATTTGTGGAAACCAAATTTAGGTTGCCTAACAATAGGTGCGGTAAACATTTTTAAATTCCATTCCTTTAAAAGAGAGAATCTCTATGCTTCAGGAAGCGTTACTTCAGTATGATTTTTTTGTAACTGTTTATATTGGGCTTTTCCTTGAACTCATTACTTTGGTTTATCTGATGAAGTTTCTAATTAGAAACGAAAGCGCTTATCTGTATTATAAAGTGTGATTTTAACATGTAGTGAGAACTGATGGTCCTGCTTTACCAGAGAGCTGCTTGGAGTTACTCATTACTTTGGTGTTAGAGAACACCTTTATTTATTTTGAAGGAAAGGTTTTTAGCATGGGATAAAAAGTTAAGTTTTTACTTCAGTATGTTTAAACATTATTTATATTTCAGATTTTTAGATGAAATATTTATATTACGGAGTAAACGAGATTAAACAACTGGTGAATTTATGAATAATTCGGATAGTCCTACTGATTTTTTTTAAATTCACTTAACTATGAGAAGACGAGTATTAACTATATTGATGTTAATTATCAGCACACCGATAAAGGTTTTAAATTAATAATCAATAGAAAACTGACATTTAGCAAGTCATACTTGCATACAAGTTTCCATCCTTTTCATTTAAGCAAAATCTTGTGAAAGGACAAAGTAGTAGAGTGTTGAGAATAACCTCTTACACTAAATAGAAATGAACAATTTAGAGAAGATGTTTATTGAAAGGGGATACCTTAAAGTATATTTTGGGAGGGATTAATGCAGTAAAAGGCCAATGGAGAGCTAAATTTGAACCTTTTTGGGTATAGACCAATTAGGAACAAAAAAGATCCACCAGACCTAGATATTGCTTCTGGAAATTTTGAAAGAGCTCATGTAGTGTTATATAATGAATGCTCTCAGCTTATTAAAAATATTATCTGAGATAATTAGACATTTTTGAAGGGAAACAAAGATATTTGTAAAAGGCGTGGAACTTAGCCAGTATTCATCCATAGAACCCTACTTAATTTTAAGAGATTATTGGAGAAACCCAAGATTAGTTTAGAATGAGAAAGTAAGACAGAAGCATCAATGGGATGAGCTCCAAGTGTTTTAAGACAGGGAATTGTGCCATAAAGGGACTCGTATACCTAGCAGAATATTCTGGATGTGAACACTCTCTCCATTTTCCCAACGTACAAATAGTGAGGAAAAAGAGTGTAAGAGCAGTGTTATGATATTCAGAAGAAAAAAATAATGCCTTTGCCAACCATGCAAATGCATGTAAGAAATATATGTCTTATTTTGGGATTACTGACAAAACTGAAAAATCCAAAGGGATGGAGAATGAGAATTTTTTTGGAATACAGAAAACTGTTATGGCAGCTTAGATTAAATGCTACAGCACCCCCAGAGTTAAATGATATCTTGGTACAATCTGTATTAAAAGCTAAGAGATGCTAAATTAGGATTAAATGAATTCCAGATAGTGAAAGTATTGTTTATCCTTAAATGTCTGGGTATAGTGGATTTTTTTAATAATTAGTTATTAAATGTATCAATTTGTTTATATTGTTCTGCATATTTAATGTATTTGAGTTTTGTCTCTCTAAAATTGTTGGTGTTTTTATGATGAATTGCTATATAAAGAAGTGATGTATTAAGGTGTCTCATTCTGATAAAATCCCCCATGAGGGACAAAGGAGCTTAATTTTATGTTTTTTATCCTGTTTGTGATTCTCTATTTATAGCCTGTTGCTCAACTATGAAGAACCAAAAAATGAAGTGCTGAGCCAGATTTTTAAGGTTTAAGTACTACTTTATTCATGTTTACCAGCGTCTTCAGCCAGCCTAGCTCTTCTCCTTTCCTGCTGACACCTCTCATATGCGATTTCCTCTTCTAAGAAAAAAGATTTAATTGTTTACCTCGATTTAACCTTTTCTCCTTACTACTTATATCATTAATACACAAAAGACATTTCATTCACTGCTGTACTTGATTACGTTTTTGTTTAAATATTTATTAGTATCTGAATTTTCATACTGTGCCAGTCTTCTCTACTGTAAGTTACAATAAAAATGTTAATATTTTAAAAGAAAGAAAAAAGTATATTTCAAAATAGTCTGTGAACTGTGTTCTGGGAAAAGGTATTCACAGAAAATGTAGCAATTAATGGACGTTTTCCATACCTTAATGTACAAAAGTGTGTGCTTTTTTACCTGATAATTCTAAGTATATAAGGAGATGATTTAAAAATGTATGCTGAAGTAATACAAAAGTAATTCTGGTCATTTCTCATTAAAGTAGGTTTTGGTCCTTCACTTGACTCAGCAACCCCCACCCCACTTCCCCAATCTCCAGTCTGGTTAGGATGTAGTGCCTGACAGGCCATCTTGGACATACAGTTAAGATTGTGGAAGAAGAGACGGTCATACAATTAATACTACTAAATATTTTTCTGGCCTACACAAACAAAGTCCTCTTTTTGCAACAACTGTCTTCAAGTAATTTAACTACTACTTCATGAAATTCAATGCTGAATGAAACTGAAAATTCATTTTTTTGCTTTCTTCTTCTTTTTTCGGCTGCTCCCGTTAGGGGTCACCACATCAGATCATCTGTTTCCATTTCTTCCTGTCCTCTGCATCTTGCTCTGTCACACCAACCACCTGCATGTCCTCTCTCACCACATCCATAAACCTTATCTTAGGCCTTCCTCTTTTCCTCTTACCTGGCAGCTTCATCATTAGCATCTTTTTCCCAGTATACTCTGCATCCCTCCTCAGCACATGTCCAAACCAATGTAATCTTGCCTCTCTGACTTTGTCTCCAAACCTTCCAACCTGGGCTGACCCTCTAATATACTTGTTCCTAATCCTGTCCATCCTCGTCACACCCAGTGCAAATCTTAACATCTTCAACTCTGCCACGTCAAGCTCTGACTCCTGCCTTTTTGTCAATGCCACTGTCTCCAACCCATATAATATAGCGGGTCTCACTACCCTCTTGTAGACCTTCCCTTTCACTCTTACTGGTACTCGTCTGTCACAAATCACTCCTGACACTCTCCTCCACCCACTCCATCCTGCCTGTACTCTCTTCTTCACCTCTCTTCCACACTCATCATTACTCTGAACTGTTGATCCCAAGTACTTAAACTCATTCACCTTCACCACCTCTACTCCCTGCATCCTCACCATTCCTCTGTCCTCCCTCTCATTCACACACATATATTCTGTCTTAGTCCTGCTGACCCTCATTCCTCTTCTCTCTAGAGCATATCTCCACCTCTCCAGGGTCTCCTCCACCTGTTCCCTACTCTCACTACAGATCACAATGTCATCTGCTAACATCATAGTCCACGGGGACTCCTGTCTGATCTCATCTGTCAACCTGTCCATCACCACTGAAAATAAGAAAGAGCTCAGAGCTGATCCTTGATGTAATCCCACCTCCACCTTAAACGCATCAGTCACTCCCACCGCAGACCTCACCACTGTCACACTACCCTCGTACATATCCTGTACCACCCTTTCTGAATACATGAACAAGTAGCTTTAAGTGTACTCATAGAGATGTATATCTGTGACATATATATACAGATTTTTTTCATCCATATTGTACATTTGTATTTATACAGAATTACATCACAAACATTCCATATATTTGTATACAGATGCAATTCTGTCTACAAATGTTTATGCTTTCTTTTGCACTATTATACTACAGCTCTATAATTGCAGTTACACATTTCTTCTAGAAAATACTTTGTTATATAACATTACAACTTTTTTAAACCTACATTCAAAATTACAAAAAAAAAAAAATTACTATTGAACTCTGACCTTCTTGCCACTACATGATGGACCCACTCAGCCAGGTGGTCAGGGCTACTCTTCTCTAGATCATACCCATATTGTGGCACTAGTGGCTGGAGCAGGTGACAGATGCTCACTCAACTTCTGAATTTTCATCTTTTTCCATTCAGAACCACAAATGCACACCTGGATCTTATATAGGTTTGACGCGCTAAGAAAGTAGAGCAGTATTGAGGTCTCCTTATCCGACCAGCTCTGAGCACGTCTACATGCCTCGACCAGTACTGCCGTCATTCAAAGTGTGAAAAGCAGAACAAAGATTAGGAGCAGGTCTGTGGTTCGCTGGTTTATTCCATCAGGGGTGCGACATCCTTAACCAAACCCGGTTAACCAGCAGGGATATTAGAGCAGTTTTTAATATTACTGGAAAGTTTGGTTAAACCAAAAATGCTGGTCACATGCATGTTGTTTTATTTTGTGTTTTTTTTTTGTTTCCTCAAAGGAGTACATTCACGTTTCTTTTACATGGTGGATAAAAACAGTATGCAATCATTTTTCTTTAGAATTACTTACAATTGCTACTGCTGTCACACATTACTTTAGCTACCTTTTTTGGAATATTATGCCTGAATATCACTCATACATGCCTCTTGCCATACAGCAGCAGTATTGTTTTATTTTTGGGGGGGATTTTTGTAGAAATAAATATTCCTGCGCGTGTGAGTACCAGCTTTTAATAAGTGTAGAGTGGTTTGAGATGAGAAAGTGCGCCAGATGATGTCAGAGGGATTATACTTCATAACTGTGCAAACTCGCATGCATATGAATCCATTTTGTTTCATTTTTTTTTTTGAAATATATTCAGCTTTGAAGATATCTGAGGCTATCTGCACATGCCAGTGCCATGCTGGGGACTTGCAAAGACTCTGTCACTGTCCCAACTGCATTCGCATCAAGCTGAGGCCATGTTCATGAGCAGTCAACTTATGTGCACAAGGAGCCATACACATTTGCATATTACTGCAGTTCATAAAGATAAAACAGCCTAATTTGTCCACGAAATGCATAAATGCACCGAGATTCATGTGAAATATTTCATTTAACATTGCCAGATTAATTTGTGCTTACTCTAGTTATTGCAAATCACTTTGGAAACTGAAAAAAAAAATATTCCAAATTAACATGAACAGCTTCAAAATTATTTAAAATTAATATCTTCACTTCAGAAAATGTTTATTGATATAAAGGGCACATTACAACTCCTTTAGTGAATACTACAAAGCTGTCATTTGTAAGTGGAAAACCATTACAGCAGCAGTGGAAAGTCATTTACTTTGGTGTCATGTAGTGATTTTGCAAACGTGACAGAAGCAGGATTTTAATTCTGAATTACCAAAGTCTGACTAACAATGTGTGGCTTTATTAGGAGATTTCCAATGGTCACCAGTTAATGAAAATATTACAATATTATGAACAGAAGGCAGTTAGGTGGCTAGGGGAAGATGAATCTGTTAAACTGATTGTTGTATTTTTTTTAAATTTTCCAAGTGTTTTGGGTTTCTAATACTTTCACGGGAATGGACCCCATTCCCAAGTCAAAGTAGAATTAAAGTTCATGAAATTAGTATTGTTTCACGCTGACTTCCGCCAGAAATGCTATTCAGAGCACCCACAATGTGCCCAGTAATAATGACTCCTGCAATTCGTATGGAGTTGCATGTATCAGCAACATCTATGTATGTGTAAATTCTCTCTTATAAGACTCGTTGCTCCCACTACTACTCAATCTGTCTGGGTATCCTTCTTCCATATTGCCCTTGTTTGTATCTGCAAATCCTGACACTTTATGACCTTATATCTCTCTAAGACACTGTGGTCACTCGGTACAGTGATTTCAATAATCAATGCTACTTTTGTCTTCTTTTCATGGACTACTAGATCTAGTTTTCTTGCATCTATTTTTGAACTGTTGGTATTTGATTATCCCATCTGATATAAACATTATTTTCTATAATGCTTCCTGGCACAGGTTACCAGTGCTTTTCAGCTACTTCAATATTATGCTTGCACAATCCCCAGTGCAACAGTCTTGCCACATTATGCCTTTCAGTATACAGTCCTCCTGCCATTAGTGTATCCTATCCAGCAACAAGATGTGCAACTGTTTCCAATTATGTTTTACAAAACCTACATTTGTCTGTTTCTCCCACATGTTCAATGGACTTTGTAAACCAATGTATATGCAAGTCCACGGTCTTGGGCAGCCAATATTAACCTTTCATCTTTTGTTTTAAATTCACCTCTCCTTAACCATTTCTGTGTTCAATCCTGATCAACATGAGGTTGTTCCAAGAGTTTTCTATACTTGCGATTATATTAATGCATTTTCCACATTTCTTTGCTTCATATCTGATCTTTCACCTTATATTCTGTTTTTTTTTTTGTTGTTGTTTTTTTGGCACATTCAGTTGCTACCTAATTTCTATCTACTTCTGGTTTGATTTCCACTCCCGCTTGATGCAGTTATGCTAAACTAAGCAGGAAAGTCATTTTATACTTATTCTCAGGTTTCAAAACTTTCACTACATTTGGGTCAAGAGGTCAACAGATATGTATGCTGTCCCACTATTGCAGATCTATACATGTAATCAATTTTGAGGAGGCCCATACCTCCTTAAGAACGGGGAATATATAGTCTTTGTATGCACTTTTTATAAATCATTTGATGAGTATGAAGCATCCTTGTTTTCCTATCTAATCTATCCAACACATTTTGGGGCCAGTCACTGCAAAACTGTAAGTTATGACAGGAAGAGCAAATTGATTTATAGCTTGGATCTTATTCCTAGATGTCAATGCTGTTCTCAGGATTAATTTAAGTCTTCTAAAATATTCCTTACTGAGTTTTATTCCCATCTGTTCATGTTTTATTGCTGATCCTTCATCAGTTCCCAAGTACTTATACACTTCCTCTTGCTCAAGTTCTATTATATCACATTATTGTCCCAAACTGATGTTTTCTTGGGGCTGCAGCTTTCCTTCTTTGAAGGTTGCTTTTGCACATTTATCAAGATCAAATGACATTCTTTTTATCTGAAAATGTTTTGACCACTTACAGGTGTGCTTTCAGTTCCTCATCTGATGAGCTATAAAGTTTTAAATCATTGACAAAAAGATGGAGAGAGCTTTACACTTTGCTGTTTTCTGGGAGCCAAACTATAGCCATGACAATCGGTTAGACAGCTTAATGGGTTAAGGGCAAGACAAAAAAGCAACAGTGAAAGAAAGTCACCTTGCAGTATCCTCATTTGAAATTTTATCCCTGGAATAATAATTTGTCCTTTACCGTGGCTTAAACGTAGAGTGGTTTGGTTTACCATCAAAATTTCACGTCAGTCACATGACCTGGAAAGGCAATGTTCCAAGCTGTCAAAACATTGATTTTCAAAATGACAGATTCGCAAGAGCAAATGATTGTGTGCATTCACTCTTGTGTATTCGTTATTTTGAAGAAGATCACACTCTAGTGGGGACCTAGAAATTCAACCTTTCTTTCACTGTAGTGCAATCTCAGAGTCTGTGTATCTAAGGAGCAGGGGGTGTGGGGGCACAGGGGTGCTTGCCCCCTGCATAATGTTCGTAGCATATAACCAGAAATGTAGGTATTTTCAGTAAAATAGACATTCCTGTGTAGATGAATTTCCTTAATTCCTACTTTATGTGAACTATCAGTAATGTTTTTTGACATTTCAGGTCGCATATATGCACACTCGCAATTGTCAGTGGTGAGATTTTGATAGTAGAGTGGTCTGCCATTGTTTCATGGTCACTGTAATGTAATTGATCAGTGTGGGGTATATGTTATACATTTTTAAGCACTCTTATCCATGAATGTGGGATACTGTCAAATGCGTTTTTGTAGTCTATACATGCTATAGTTAGATTCTTCCCCTTTTTATAGTTGTCCATTATGACTTTTTAACATCAAATGACCCTTTGTTCCATACAATTATCATTTATTACCTTTTTGTTCTATAGCCATGATTAAGATTTCTTCTAAATGGCTGTAAACTCGGTCAGCAGCAATTCCAGTATATAGTTTATACTGTGTCAGAAGGCAAGTTACTGGTCTATAGTTTTTAGGTTAGCTTGCAGTTTCACTCAAGTAGGAGTATTGTTTTTCCTGTTGTTAGCCAGTCTGGTGTCTGTTCAGGCTATGCATATAAATGGTTTTTACTTATGGCTAAATCTTCATGTAAAGATGTTAATACTTTTAACCAGAAGTTAGGTGCTGCATCTGGGCCTGGTGTTTTCCACTTAAGAGCTTTTCTTAACTTTGTTTCAATCGCTCTGGCCGTTACTTCATCCCAGTTCATATCCTGTACATTTGGACTTCTTCTCTCCATTGAGCATCTTTATGTTCCACAGGGTGTTCACAAATATTTCTTCAAAATGCATCTATTTCTTCTTTTTTCGGTGGTTTTACAATTCATTTTGCCTTGTTTCCAAATTCTCTCATTTAATTTGGTTTATTATTGAGGGGAGAATGAAGTAACAAAGGTGGTTAAACAAAGGTATGAATGCTATCATTCCATTAAAGAATTTTGTTTCCTGGTGTAAGCGTCTTGCAAAGTGTTAAGAAGGTTCATTCACTGGTCGTAGTGAAGGGCATTTTTGGCAGTTTCTTTTAGATGATTTCAGTGGTGGGGATAATTTTAGTTAGTCCTGGTAGTTCTGTGGTTTGGCTGCTTTCAGCCGAGCTGTAAGTCTCTATTAAGGAGTTTTCCCTGGGCCTCAAGGTTCGCCATGCATGTGCAGTATAGCCTTGACTGTTAGGGGGTGGGCAGGAAATAACATTGTACAACAGGTACAAGGTATTTCTCTGAACTGATCAGATGTCAATAAAAATATAAATCAACTGCAGAAAGTTTATATTTGCGTAATTTTGGAATGGGCCATACCCAATAGAACCAAGACGCTCTCCACCCAAAAAAGGAAGCTGATCTGGTGGTCACCTGCCATAAACAAACTCTACAACAGAAGGAAGAAACTGTTGCAGAATAAAGCAAAGTCCCAAGACCTAAAAAAACTCCCTTGATTGCCTCAACAAAAATCTGAGATCCCTCATCAACTCTGCTAAAGCTAGCTATGAAAAGAAAACTGCAGCAGATACTAAAGATAGCCACAAGGCCTTCTATAGTTATGTTAAAAATCTACAAGGCAATGCTCAGATCTACTACACAATGTTAACTCCTATACTGAGCCAACAGACATTGCCAATATACTGGCAGACAGATTCAGTGCCAATTTCACCCCCTAGAGGGCCATTCACAATACCAGAGGAATGCCTAGTACCCAATAATACAGCTGCACAGGTTAAAATCGCAATGCCCAAGGCCAAGAATACAGCATCCATGGGACCTGACAATATCCCTGGCTGTGTTCTACATGAATTACAAAATGAACTATCACCAGAACCTGTGCGCCCTGTTCAGTCACAGCCTCACTTCAGTATTTGTCCCCACCAAATGGCGCACTGCAACAGTCATACCACTCCACAAAGGGGGTGCGACTACTGACCCTGGGAACTACCACCCCATTAGCCTGAGTCTGGTATGTAAGGCTATGGAGTGCATCATCATGGACCTAATAAATAAGGACATAGGGAATCTTCAGACTTTAGACCTCCACACAGTTTGGATTTGTGAAGGGTAGATTGTGTTTGCTCAATGTGGTAGACTTTGAGTCAGTCACCAGAGCTGTGGATGAAGGCAAGATAGTTCACAAAGCCTACCTCAATCTGGCCAAAGCATTCGATACAATTCATCACTCAGGAATCATTGATACACTCACTAAACTAGGAATCAATCCCTATGTCACAATAAGGGTTGCAAACTGGCTCACTGAGAGAACCTACACTGTGAAAGTAGCAGACACCAAGTCAGATTACCGATCAGTCACAAGTGGAGTCCCACAGGGATCTGTCCTGGGTCCTTCTCCTGTTTGCATTCTAATTTTCTGAAGTCCAGGCCAAAACCAAGGGACTCTGGCTGACCAAGTTCGCAGACTATTGCAAATTGGGAGCCCTTATTAGCTCTCCATACAATGTTGATATTCTACAGAAAGGCCTCCTTAAGCTCAATGCCAAAAAATGCACAGTCATTCCCTTTGGGAAGAACCTGGTACCCATGAATTACCACATCAATGGCAGTCCACTGAACACCAAAGGTGTTATAAGAGATCTGAGAACAAAAGTGGATAGCAACCTCTCCTTTGACAATCTCAAAATCCTTCTATGTGGCACATCTCATTTCAAAGGGATTTGCATCAAGGAAGAAAGAGGTCATTGTCTCTCTCTACTCTTCCCTCATTAGCCAATTATCGAGTACAATGCCCCATTTGACACGTACGTCACTAGACATATGCAACGACTAGAAAGACCACAAAAATACCTCACTAAGATGATCCTAGGCCTTAAACACTTGCCCTATGTGGATAGACAAAAAAAACGCCAACTTTTCTCAGTATCATTTCACTTAGAGGCAATCTCTGCTTGACCTACAAAGCCATGTCAGACCCAGCACTGTTAGATATGCTACATCTAAAGAAATCCCAATCCCTCAGGGCCACATGCTCCAGAGACCTCAACCTCATTACCATCATCAACAGAACCTGCTGGAGGGTCAGGTTCCTAACACAGAGACCTCCCATGCTCTGGAATAGACTGCCCTTGCACATCAAGCAGAGCACCTCACTGGCCCTCTTCAACTGATATCTTGAAGAGTGGGTGGGGAATAGAAAATTCACCCCAGGGATCATTTCAGTGGCCCTGCTTGACAGAGGCATGGGGAAATAACTTCAGGAGGCATGATACCAGGGAATCCTATGGGCTAGACTTGTAATGGCTCCAGGGCTGCTAGCCTACTACACACCTATGAAGCTATGAACTGTGGACAGTTTCACTTCCTACACTTTACAATTTTCTAGAAGAGACTGTGCTTGATGCTTGATATAAACCTTGGTTCATCGTTCCTTAGTTTTCCTAGATGATTTCAACAGGCATTTTACAGCAGACTCTTGCAATGTAGTCCATTTCATAAATTTGTAGCTTTTGGCTGATTAGTGGGAGTCATTAAAACTGAAGTTAAGAAAATAAGGATCGAAGTTGGTGGTCAAGGTGTACCTCCCTGTTCCTGCTGCATGCAAGGCATTTGTGGGTATGCTCTGGGTTGTTGGGGCCAGTAGAGATGCATATAGTAAAAATGCTTTCTTTGTGGGGGGTCATGGAGGTTCTTTGGGTGGTTGGAACATTTGCGGGGCAGGAGTCACAGGCAAGTTTCGGAGAGGAAAGATTTATCGGGAAATGGTAATGTGCATCAGGCAGTCATTTCAGTGACTAGTCTTCTGTGGAGTGGAACTTGTATGTTGGTGTGTAGCTATGTAAAACTTTGGGAAAAATGGAAGGGAACTGATAGTGGGCATGGTCTGACTGGTTTTTGGGGGTACGTGTTCTCTTTCTGCTGCTCTGGATGGGTCGGTGTGGCCTTGATTTTGGTTTGGGAGCTGGGGGTGGAGCATGCTGTTGAGGCCCTCGTTGCATGTTGCTTTGGTGGTTTTATGTGATTTTGGGTGGACAGTGGCATTGTTTTCATTGGCATGTGGATCTTGGGATGGTTTCGTATTTTGCTTGTGGAGTGTACCTTTTGATGTGTGGTCTGTACAGCAGCCTTTCACAGGTTGAGTAGCAGCATGAGGAATGGTTATTTGCTGCTCATGTGCAGTTGCAGCGGGAGTCGCTCAAGGTGCTGGGTTATCATTTGCTGCTCATGTGCAGTTGCAGCGGGAGACACTCAATGTGCTGGGTTATTTGCTGCTCATGCTCAGTTGCAGTGAGAGTCGCTCAAGGTGCTGGGTTATCATTTGTTGCTCATGTGCAGTTGCAGCGGGAGTCGCTCAAGGTGCTGGGTTATCATTTGTTGCTCATGTGCAGTTGCAGCAGGAGTCACTCAAGGTGCTGGGTTAGCATTTGCTGCTCATGTGCAGTTGCAGCGGGAGTCACTCAACGTGCTGGGTTATTTGCTGCTTATGCTCAGTTGCAGTAGGAGTCGCTCAAGGTGCTGGGTTATCATTTGCTGCTCATGTGCAGTTGGAGTTGCTCAAGGTGCTGGGTTATCATTTGCTGCTCATGTGCAGTTGCAGTGGGAGTCACTCAAGGTGATGGGTTATCATCTACAAGTTGAACACTAGTTGCTCAAACCAACCAACAAGGAACAGAACACCACAAACCAAAGTACAGGTTTAGCAATGCATATGCAATACAGAAATTGCATGGAACAGTAGGGGTAACTCACCAGCTTGTGTAATCTCAAAATTAATATATTTAAATATGCTCATTTCTTGCTATTGTCAACAGTTTACAATATCAGCTATGGTTTTATTAGCTTTTGATTCCATTCCAAAGCTGTCTTATATAATCACCTGGAAAGGTCATGGGAGTGTTGAAACTTCTTGTACTACTGAAAAGTCACGTGTGACCTTAGAATGATAATACTGTTTACATAGGTTCGTAATAGGATGTTGCAAATAAAAAAAGATGGCGGCCCTACATGACTTAGGCTCAGGCAGATTCTGTTAACTACTGTATATCAAAACTAAAGTCTCATGGGAAGAAAACATTTTCTTGGCAGTTTTAGAAGTAATGTACTTTTTGTGAATAGTTTAAACATCTTGCTTCAAAGGAGTACAGCCAAAAGACATACACTGATGAAGTAGAACAGTATTTGGAGTCTGAAGAGAGGAATAGGGTGAAGCATAACTCACCAAGCAGGTAAGATAAGTAAGAAAAGAGGACTTGAAATACACACATGCGCACAAGCACACACACCAACACACTCCAAAAATAAACAAAAAAATCTTTGGTTTAAATAAAAAGGATTCTCTTGTTTAATACTAGAGCGTCAGCAGACAAGTTGTTAGATGACTCTACAGAGTTGTGTACAGAACATTGATATATTTCTGGAAAACAAGAGCTTCCCTGGATAGTAGTTGCAGAGACCAGACCAGACCATGTTCATTAAAAGAAGCGAGAGCCAAGGCTGTCTTACCCTATGAGAAGTTACCAGTATCAGTTTTGCATTTCTCGTGTTGCGCATTAAAAGAACATATTGAAAGAATAATATGGAAGCTTCCTAACTGAGGTCTTCCAATCTTCCAAAACTATTTTCAATTGTTCTACAAATCTTTGAAAATAATGTATTGGTTATTGGGTGGTGATGTGGTGCTGGAAGTAGAGTTGCTTTCAGTCCCCCACGGGTGACTGGTAGGGTGTTTCTTGCTCAGTGAGGCACCCGCAATTAGTGCTTGCTTGCCAGGCACGTGTAGTGGCGCTTTAAACCACTATGGGGGGGAATTAATCCTGGTGTGCGGGCATTCTGATACATCCTTCAACTGTCTAGTTTTTTGCAGTAGGCTTAGATTTTGTGGCAAATTATTCAGAATTGAATTCCCTATAGTCTTTACAAAATGTAAGGTAACACAGGACCTGTTACACCAAGTTTATGTGAGCAATTTTGTTCTGTGTCTGCAGAGTTCTAATGTTTTCTCTCTTCACAGAGGGCTTCCCATCTGAAACCTGTTGAAAGATGAGGAATGTTGGGGGGGGGGGTTATGTTGGGTAGAGCCTTCCCTTTATCATGGATGCTGTCGTTAGAGGTGAAGTTAATGACATAAATAAAATTAATAAAAAACAGCTAATGCGATTATTAAAAACTTGAAGGTTGAAATTTCGGGACATGGATTAAGGGTGGGTTTAGTTCCTGTTAGTATAGTTGCACAGGTAACAGGGTTATGTGACTTAACTAAACTTTGGATGGTGGTTTATATGTTTGAAGGGTTGGGGTAGGTTTGATATTGTGAAGTTTGGCAGACTATGGCTATTGACAAGATAGGTTCTGTGGCGAGGGTTGGGGTTGGGAGATGGAGGAATTTAGAAACGCATTGGGAATAGAGAGAGTCTCCTGCAACATTACTTAACTAATCTGTAAGCAATAAGGATTTGTTACTACAATGGAGGTCCCTTGCTGGACAGTAGGGTAGTAATAAGCTTTGTATTGCAGGGCATTTTTCTGGTTGATGAAATTAGTTTGTGTGCTGTAGTTAGTTGCGAGTATTAGACAGTTATGCAGTTCAAACCAGTTTAATTGCTTTAATCTATGACAATGGTGCGTCCTATGAGGGAGACTAGTGGCCAGTTTAGTATTTTATTGTAAGCAGGAGGCAAGTTTCTTTGAGTATTGTTTATGTTTGTTAGGATAGGAGTGGCATATGAAAGAGTCGGCAGCAAGAAGGTGGTGGCTAGAGTTTTTCTTGCAGTATCTGTAAGGTATCCATTGTTCCAATAAAGGGAGCCTAGGATTTGGTGTATAGATTTAATAGTATGCACTATATGCTGATCATATTTAAGATTAGTCTATTATAATGCCTGCAAATTTAATGTAAGCTACAGTTTCAATGACAGCACTGTGTGTTGACTTTGTCGTAAAAGATTGTTTTTGATTTTGGCAACCTTTTGAGGTGAAAAGCATTAATTTAAATTAACATTTCCATGTAGTTCTGAACCTTTGATTGTATTCTGAAAGTCTAATGTAGCATTAGTATGAAACTTGATTGTATTTCAAGACTAACTGCATATCATTTGACCAAAAATGCTTATTTTTGAGACTACAATCAGTAGCAGCAAGGCTGCTCCTACTCTGCAGTTTTTGGCATTAGACCCACACCACATACACTAGATTTAAACCCAGGACATCTCCACCCATAATACTCCACCTAATCAACACATGCCAGTGCATACCCCACCCCCACCTTCCATTTCTTTCCTGTCCTTTCCACAAGACATTCAAACAAAAGTTTTCACTTAATTTCCTTCACCACTAATGCTACAAATCCATTAAATCATGTCCTTAATGTAGCTTTCTCCACACAACTCACCAGTTCCTACCACCTAATCACTTCCTCTCCAGCTCCTGTTCTACCTATTCTGATCCAATTTATCTTCCTGTACATATTTAATAATAGACTCCCTCTACACCAACCCATAATTTGGGGTTCTTCTCATCCCAGTTCATTTAGTACTACATTCGTGCCCCTGAACTTCCCATATACATTACTCCCTCTTAGTGAATCTCCTGTTTTTACAGTGAATGTTGCACTACAGCACACGCATAGGGATATGCAGGAGCCATTCTCCCTCATCCTATTCATTACCAAATTTGCCTTGCCCACTCTTCTCCTCTCCTGCCCTTACTCACCTAGTCCCACTCTTCTCCTCTCCTGCCCTTACTCACCTAGTCCCACTCTTCTCCTCTCCTGCCCTTACTCACCTAGTCCCGCTCTTCTCCTCCCCTCCCTGCCCTTATACTCACCTAGTCCCACTCTTCTCCTCCCCTGCCCTTACTCACCTAGTCCCGCTCTTCTCCTCCCCTCCCTGCCCTTATACTCACCTAGTCCCGCTCTTCTCCTCCCCTGCCCTTACTCGCCTAGTCCCGCTCTTCTCCTCCCCTGCCCTTACTCGCCTAGTCCCGCTCTTCTCCTCTCCTGCCCTTACTCACCTAGTCCCGCTCTTCTCCTCTCCTGCCCTTACTCACCTAGTCCCGCTCTTCTCCTCCCCTGCCCTTACTCACCTAGTCCCGCTCTTCACCTCCCCTGCCCTTACTCACCTAGTCCCGCTCTTCTCCTCTCCTGCCCTTACTCACCTAGTCCCGCTCGTCTCCTCCCCTGCCCTTACTCACCTAGTCCCGCTCGTCTCCTCCCCTGCCCTTACTCACCTAGTCCCGCTCGTCTCCTCCCCTGCCCTTACTCACCTAGTCCCGCTCGTCTCCTCCCCTGCCCTTACTCACCTAGTCCCGCTCGTCTCCTCCCCTGCCTTTACTCACCTAGTCCCGCTCGTCTCCTCCCCTGCCCTTACTCACCTAGTCCCGCTCGTCTCCTCCCCTGCCCTTACTCACCTAGTCCCACTCGTCTCCTCCCCTGCCCTTACTCACCTAGTCCCACTCTTCTCCTCTCCTGCCCTTATACTCACCTAGTCCCACTCTTCTCCTCCCCTCCCTGCCCTTATACTCACCTAGTCCCACTCTTCTCCTCTCCTGCCCTTACTCACCTAGTCCCACTCTTCTCCTCCCCTCCCTGCCCTTATACTCGCCTAGTCCCACTCTTCTCCTCCCCTGCCCTTACTCACCTAGTCCCACTCTTCTCCTCCCCTGCCCTTACTCACCTAGTCCCACTCTTCTCCTCTCCTGCCCTTACTCACCTAGTCCCACTCGTCTCCTCCCCTGCCCTTACTCACCTAGTCCCGCTCGTCTCCTCCCCTGCCCTTACTCACCTAGTCCCACTCTTCTCCTCCCCTCCCTGCCCTTATACTCACCTAGTCCCACTCTTCTCCTCTCCTGCCCTTACTCACCTAGTCCCGCTCTTCTCCCCCCTGCCCTTACTCACCTAGTCCCGCTCTTCTCCTCTCCTGCCCTTACTCACCTAGTCCCGCTCTTCTCCTCCCCTGCCCTTACTCACCTAGTCCCGCTCTTCTCCTCCCCTGCCCTTACTCACCTAGTCCCGCTCGTCTCCTCCCCTGCCCTTACTCACCTAGTCCCACTGCCTCCTCCTGCCCTTACTCACCTAGTCCCACTCGTCTCCTCCCCTGCCCTTACTCACCTAGTCCCACTCGTCTCCTCCCCTGCCGTTACTCACCTAGTCCCACTCGTCTCCTCCCCTGCCCTTACTCACCTAGTCCCACTCGTCTCCTCCCCTGCCCTTACTCACCTAGTCCCACTCGTCTCCTCCCCTCCCTGCCCTTATACTCACCTAGTCCCACTCTTCTCCTCCCCTGCCCTTACTCACCTAGTCCCACTCGTCTCCTCCCCTGCCCTTACTCACCTAGTCCCACTCTTCTCCTCCCCTCCCTGCCCTTATACTCACCTAGTCCCACTCGTCTCCTCCCTGCCCTTACTCACCTAGTCCCACTCTTCTCTTCTCCTGCCCTTACTCACCTAGTCCCACTCTTCTCCTCCCCTGCCCTTACTCACCTAGTCCCACTCTTCTCCTCCCCTGCCCTTACTCACCTAGTCCCACTCTTCTCTTCTCCTGCCCTTACTCGCCTAGTCCCACTCTTCTCCTCCCCTGCCCTTACTCGCCTAGTCCCACTCGTCTCCTCCCCTGCCCTTACTCACCTAGTCCCACTCGTCTCCTCCCCTGCCCTTACTCACCTAGTCCCACTCTTCTCCTCCCCTCCCTGCCCTTATACTCACCTAGTCCCACTCTTCTCTTCTCCTGCCCTTACTCACCTAGTCCCACTCTTCTCCTCCCCTGCCCTTACTCACCTAGTCCCACTCTTCTCTTCTCCTGCCCTTACTCGCCTAGTCCCACTCTTCTCCTCCCCTGCCCTTACTCGCCTAGTCCCACTCGTCTCCTCCCCTGCCCTTACTCACCTAGTCCCACTCGTCTCCTCCCCTGCCCTTACTCACCTAGTCCCACTCGTCTCCTCCCCTGCCCTTACTCACCTAGTCCCACTCTTCTCCTCCCCTCCCTGCCCTTATACTCACCTAGTCCCACTCTTCTCCTCTCCTGCCCTTACTCACCTAGTCCCACTCTTCTCCTCCCCTCCCTGCCCTTATACTCACCTAGTCCCACTCTTCTCTTCTCCTGCCCTTACTCACCTAGTCCCACTCTTCTCCTCCCCTGCCCTTACTCACCTAGTCCCACTCTTCTCTTCTCCTGCCCTTACTCACCTAGTCCCACTCTTCTCCTCCCCTGCCCTTACTCGCCTAGTCCCACTCGTCTCCTTCCCTGCCCTTACTCACCTAGTCCCACTCTTCTCCTCCCCTGCCCTTACTCACCTCGTCCCACTCTTCTCCTCTCCTGCCCTTACTTACCTAGTCCTCTATGTCCTTTTGCGTTTGTTGTAGCCTTTTGTCCATAGGGTCTATTTATATGTTGCAGAGCAAGTATGATTTTGGTAGCATCCTCCTGGTTACATTACTTCTCCCAAACAATGTGTCCCTTCTCTTTCCCCCTCAATTTCCTACAAGTGTATCTCTATTGTCTCGCCATGCTCTCAACACAGACCCCTAGGTACCTGGAGAACTCAACCTCTTCTCACTTATTCCACATTTCCTTTTTCCTAATCTCACTACCACTGCCTCGGTTGTTGTCTTGAGTTTTGCTGCCTCAACCACCCCCCATTTTTAACGCATTTCTCAAATGTCTTCCTTATAGCTTCCATTGCTGTGGAACACTCAGACATTAACATGCAGTCATCTGCATATTGCACAGATATGTTCTCTTCCTTTTCTCCAGATGTTTCTAAAAGTTGGTCCAATTTCCATTGCCAGCTCTACAGTTACAAGGGTGGACAGGCACCCCTGTCTGACCCCCCCCCCCCCATCCTTGTCTCCTCAGATACTGCTCCAGGAGTACTTCATTTTTGGATCTTGGTATAATGGCTTGTATCCGATGTATGAACCTTTCCTCTACTTGCCTCTGATATGAGAAGGTGGGAATTCCTTTGGAAGACACTGCAACAAAGTCTTTCTGTAGATCAAAGAGAACAGTCCTACCTTTCCCATCCTGCTTATGTTCCTCCCTTTGCATAAATTCTAGCATGTCCCACCAGTTTTAATTCTTCATTCATTCTGTTCACAAAGCCATTTTGGCCTGCTTGTATTATTTTCTGGCAATACTTCATCCAATCTTTCTGAAAAGAAACTCAATGTTCAGTGGCTTTACCTTGTTAGTAAATAAAATTAAAATATTTAAAATACCTCAGCATTACTTTTGGCTTTGCCTAGAATTTTTGAACAAAAGTTAAATGTTTTGGTCTGTGACTTGTAAAATTTGTGGCTTTCTGGAATGTTATTTTGGATTGCAGTCACTAAATCTCAGGCATGTACGTTTCAGACTTTGTATCCTTCATAAAATATTCTAATGTAATGCTAGTTATACCACAAATGTTCCGAGTATGTGTGAGAAATATTAAAATCTTTCCTTTATTTTGTTTTTTCTTTTTTCCTCTGATTCTTGAGCTAAGTTGTCAAGAGCACAGAGTGGAGTTGAAATGGGTTGCCCTAAACAATTTGGATACCAGTAAGTTGAAACATTTCTCAGCTATTTATGAATTTATTCATTCATTTTATCTCTAACAGATATCAGAGGTGTACAGTCATACAAAATGACTGTAACTGATGGTTGTGGATATGTTTGTGTGTGCAGATGGCATAGTTCTTAACTGTTTCAGATTTTTATCAGTAATATTTCTGATCTGCTCTTCATAAAATGTGTGGTTTGCTGTAAAGTATTGTGGACTGCAGTCACTAAATGACACGTGTGAGTTTCATTCAAACTTCGTACCCCTTAAGAAAATGCTTGTTAATGCAAAGCATGTTATACTATCAATTTTCTAAGTATACAAGACCAATATTTAAAATGTGTTCCTGATTTTGGGTCTTAGTCTCCTGATTGTTGAGCTAAGATGTTGGTAGGGGATGAGACTGCAATAGGTTGCACTGTATGGTTCTCACAACAGCGAGATAAAATGCACTTGTAGGTCATTACGTACTTGTTCAAGCAGTGGATTACAAGCAAACATAGGTGCACAGCACCATACAAGGGGCTTTAATTGATGGCCACATCGGGGTGTGTGTGTATAAATACTTAGTTCCTATATCCCACAGTACTCCTGATATAAAGGAAACAGTAGCATCATAACATGAACCATGTTTTGTGGATTCAATCCTTGGTTTCCTTATTTTGTTGACTGGATAAACTGAAATCTACAAGCTCATTGTTAATATTTTAACAATTAATACATATACATTTTTCATTTAAGTTTTTTTTTTTTTTTTTTTTTTTGTTGCAGGCAAAGGGACTGTGTTAAATAATAGTTTGTCTGACACTTTGTGCAGATGTGTAAGGCTATGAGCCACTAATGAAATTCCCTCTCATGGTTAATCAGTTGTTCCCTGTACTACTTCCTTCTCTCAAATCAGAGTTCTTCCTCTCACCAATAACAATAGAATTTTATTCTTTTTTTAACTGCTGATGCTAATCCATAACCTTTTCTTTTATGTAACCTTTATCATTCAGATTAATAATGCATAATACGCTGCCCTTAACAGGCTCATAGGTGTTTACTAGTCTAACGACCACAAGGGCCTTTTTAAGCCTAGCCATGCACCCCAAATCTCTGACAAGTTCTGATAACCTTGATAAGTGTAAGCATGGCCCTGGGAGATTAACCATTTACAGGTTACCTGTGTCCATTAGATACATGGAGACCAACCAGGGATGAATTTCCAGTTTCCCATCCAATTGTCAAAGTTGCACTTGAATTGGGTTGGGGAAGAACTCTGTTTCACATAGATGGGGAGCATGTTCCATAGTCAGGGTAGTCTCTGTATCTATCTCTCGAGCAGGTCCTATTTATATCACAAGCAAGGTTTAAGTATTTAGAATGGTAATTCTGCTGCAGATTATGTGGATATGCAGGAGGTCCAGAGTGGTGTTTGACAATGCCCTGTATGCCAGGCATATATCTCCCCTCAAAAGCCTGTAAGAGACAGAATACAGAGAAAGGGCTTTGAGGCGGTCTGTACAGGACATTTTACTTGCACTTTGTATTCTCTTAGTGAGGGATGTCTGTAGACGTTCCAACCGTTGGATATGCTTGGTTAGGTACATACCAAAGGGGGCATTGTACTCAATGCTAGGTCTGATGAATGCCGGATACAGTGGAACAATGACTTCCTTGGACTTAGATGCCATACCTTTGTTTATAAGTTGTGCAACATAGAAAAATTTCCTCACCATTATAGACAAGTGATGGTCAAAGGCTAAATTACTGTGTGTGTCCCCAAGTCCCCGACTACTAGGTCAGTTCTAAGGGGGGTGTTGTCAATATATAGTTACCAGGGATGGATGACTTCTAAAAGGATACTATTATGCATTTCTTGGAATTTAGTTTTAGTCCACGGCTCTGACACCAGTTGTTTGTCTGTCAGCCCCTCCTGCAGAATACTTGTGTTAGTGTGAGATTCAATGACAGCTCCTAATTTGCAATCTGTAAATGTAGTCAGCCAAAGACCACTGACATTGGCCTTCACTTCTGAGAAGTAAATGCCAAAAAGGAGTGGTCCAAGGACTGATCCCTGAGGGACTCCACTTGTGACTACCTCTTTGTAGAGGTGGACTCCTGAATTCTAACTTCCTGGATTCTATCTGTAAGCCAGTTGACTATCTCCCGGGTGACACACGGGTTTGCACCCAACCTCTTGAGCTTTTCAACAATGCCCAAGTGGGGTATTTTGTCAAATGCCTTGGCCAAGTCAAGGTAGGCAGTGTGAATGATTTTGCCCTTATCCACTGCTTTGGTGACCTTCTCAAAGAAGTCCATCAGGTTGAGTAGGCATGAATTGCCCTTGACTAAACCAAACTGGGATGGGTCCAGGGTCTGGAGGTTTACTATATCTCCACTGATTCTTTCCATGGCTTTATATACAAGACTAGCGAGACTTATGGGTATGTAGTTTCCAGGGTCTGTAGATGGCCCACCTTTGTGCAGAGGGATGACTGTTGCCTCTCTCCTTTCATGAGGCATGAAGCCTGTTTGGAGGCTACAGTTAAAACAGCAATTACAGAGGTCCTGATAAGTCATGTTTCATGCTATTTAGAAGGCATGCTGAGATACTGTCTGGGCCCACTGATGCAGTGTTCTTGGTCTTGGAGAGAGCATTAAGGACCTGTTCCCTAGTGATAGTAGGGGGAGTTATATTTGACGATATTTCCTGAGGGAAGGTTGAGGGCAAGAGAGGGGTGAAGCTGGAGCTGAATTTATCAGCCAGGCGGCTTGCTACATCTTCTGGCTCAGTATAGGTATACAATGAGCTCTGCAGAGAACTGTTTATTGCCTTTCAGGTTACAGACATAGGTAAAGAATGCTTTGTGGTTGTCCTTGGCATGGGAGGCCAAACTTACCTCAAATTTGCCTTTGGTAGACAATTTGTCCTCTGAAATGTTTTAGTTTGATGAGTGTTTTTATCCTGCTGGATGCTGCACCTCCTAATTTTTGCCATAATTATTTCCTCCTGTTATATAGCCTACTGATTTTGTGATTACACCAAGGTGGCTTGTTTTTTGATTTGGTTCTGTACCTAAAGGGTCTGTCACCATGGATAATAAAGAAATCCTCCCTCAACCAGTTTTACAATCAAATCATCTAGAACACTCTTCTAAAACTGTGGTACCCTGACTACCCACCCCTACTGCAGTTCCCTTATTTTTCCTAGATAATTGCTACTGGTCATATTCACCTAGGTGCATAGTGTATGTTGAATCTGCAATCATATTTGACATATTCCTTGCACTCTCACAGGGTCTGCTATAATCTGTGTTTTTTTTCTCACTAAACAGGTTTAGGAGTTTAAAAGGGTCTTGCATGATCCAGTAATTATAAGTGAGTGAGCTGCATCCTGTACAGCTGGCTTTTGATTCCCTCTGTGTCTTCGGTGAGACTAATCAAGCCACTTCCCTAGACAGGTCTGCCCTGCAAACAGACACCTAGTGATCTGTCCCAGGCCTTAAACAAACTTGTTCTACATTTATAAACATAGCAAACAATTAACGAATCACCATAAGCTATTTGACCAAGCATCCCAGCACATCTCATTTAGTTTAATGGGTTGGCAGCTGCATTTTCCATATATGTTTCAAGTGAACAGAATTTCACTGCTGCTAATGGCAAACAGGTTTTCAGTGTGAAATAGCTTAGTCTTGTTTAACAAAGGGTTGTCAGTATTTTTCTGCTGTAAAAATGTGAAATTAAAGTTTAAAATTAAATCCAAATCTCTTGTGATCATTATAAAAGCAAAGAAAATAGTTTGCACACTGACAGGGTTGAACAGTGTTTTATGGTACTTTTGTGTTATTTGGGGAAAGACCAACAAGTAATGTGATATTGGTATGGCTGCAAGATAGGGAGGCCAATGCTTTACCCTGCCTAGTGTTCCATTGGGTCATGACCCAGCTTCAGTCTCAACTTCTAAGCATTAAGAAGCATAGCAGCGTCCCTCACAAATTATAGCAGAGGTTCAGAAAGAGAAGTACTTTATCTTTCACAATAAAAAGGTCTTTGTACAGCAGGTCCTATATTATGTGTAGTGAATCTTTGTATAGGTTTAGTTTATGTATTCAATTGATAATTAGATACATTTGACTGAAACAAAATGGCTAATCCAAAAGGTTAGGTATTTGGCAGTCATGGTGTTGTGAGCAATTGCTTTTACATATAGGCATATATACATTTTTCTTCTTGCAGGCTTTCTGGCCCTTTTCATGACTTCAGTGGCCAATTACACAGGGCGTCAGTGTCATGTGTGTCAGATAAATCATCCACGTACACATGCTGGATAACGACGCAAGGATACACTGGAGTAGAGCACTTCCATGTGTGTTAGAAGCTTTTGGATTATTGGCAGTTATACTAAAAACCTAACTACCACATCCAGCAATACAGTGAACCATATCTACCTTGCTCCATTCAGAGACAAACCAATGAAAATAAAAAAACTTAAGTAAAATTGAAAAAAATGCTGGCTGCAAAATACTCCACAAAAAGGAATGTATTGGACTACCAAGCAGTAAAGTTAGCACTTTTGTCTTATTTCATTGAATAAAACTTCTTCAGACAAAATGTTACATTAATTCATTGCCTTGTATACAAGTTAACCCCACTTATAAAAGAGGACCTAACCTTAAAAATCTGTTAGAGTAAATTCCCTTTTGTCCAGAACAACTGGTATGTACAAATGTGAAAAATGCCCTTATTGCAGGCACATGGAAGTAGGTAACATGTTTACTTTACGGGGCAGAAAATATTCCATCAATTAAAGATACAACTGTCTCTCAAAAAGTGTAGTCTATTTGGCAACTTGCAGACTCTGTCCTTGCTTCTACGGTGGTAAGACAGGCCATAGACTCAGGGACAGAGTTTGTGGGCACTTGTAATAGTATTAGGAAATCTAAGGTGGAGAATGCCCTGGCAAAACATGTCCAGGAACATCCCCAGCATAGTTTTTGTTTCTCGATTATTGATCAGATTGAACACAACCCTAGGGGTGGACCTTTCAGTTTGTTAAGAAATCCAGGAGCTTCTGTTGCAAATAAGATTGAATGCTTACAGCCCACCAGGCTTGAACAATACGAGTTCATTGGCCTGTGTACTGAAGTTCAAGAGTCTCCAGAGATAAACAGCATTGGTTCAAGTTAATGTTTACAAAGCTGGTTTATTATGTGCAAACACAAGCTTAGAACTGATTAGGAAAGACCCATTTAGGTTTCTGCACATATATTTTACTACAAACTTCTAATATATATTTTTTAATTTATTTTACAGGCTGCTTAACGGTTGCTAACATGGGTCTTTTTAAGATGCATATCCCTCTGAGTTATTTGTTGCTGGTTAAGGTTTCTTATTGTCATTTATTTTTCATAGCACTTGAATGATTTTTTAAATGGTATGGTTTAATGAATTAATGAATTTTAACACTGTTTCAGCAACTTGTAATTTTAGGTGTTTGGCCTTGAAATCTTTAATTGATTCAATCATGTGACTAAGGGTTAACTTGTGTATATAAGGCAATGGATTTATTGTCTGAAGAACTTTTATTCAATGAAATAAGATGAAAGCTCTAACTTTACTGCTTGGAAGTCCAATAAATTCCTTTTTGTGGAGTATTGTGCAGCCAGCGTTTTTTTTTTCAATTTTACTTTGTTCCATTCGGAGCCACAGCTAGCAATAAAGATGGGTCTTGTTCAGCATTCACTAACGTCTTCTTACCATTTCCAGTGATACAGTAAAATGACTAAAGGAAAATGCATTTTTACAAGGCTTAGGACACAGTGCACTTGTACAAACAGCAGTATTCAAGCTTTGTCTTTATACACAAACAGGTCGTTCTACTGGAGTTTTCAAATGCTTACAAGCTTTGGTAAAATTCGTCTGGCGTGTTACTTCATAAGCAAGGTACAGTTTCCTGTTCAGGAGTCAGCTAAAGGGTTTTGTTGAGGTCATAAGGCACTACATCACCTCCAAAACTAAAGCAAGAGATTTTAACATTTGCAAGTTGTAATATAACTTACTTGCACATACAGTACATATGTACACACCTGTGCATTCATTCTGGTGTCCTTAAATCTAAGATGGTCTGTGCAAGGCCTGTTTTGCCAATGTAAATACACCGAAAGGTCAACTGCCAACTGGGTTTTAAGTGGGGGGTAAACCCCTTTTAAAACAGACAAGCATATGGCCACATCCCTTGTGTAACTCCATTTGAATGATTGGCATACCTCAGAGCAAATTTAATTCTTGCCTGCTTTGTTAATCTGTTTATCTTCCTTTTTCATTCCAGTTTTAGTATGTGAAAACAAAGTAAACTTACCGTGGGAGTATTTGGTATAGGGCTGGACAAATTTATGATAATAAAATTCTCATATAGCAAGATGAGATCATCTTATCTTTTGGCTGTTCCCGTTAGGGATCTCCACAGTGGATCAGCTGTTTCCATTTCTTCCTGTCCTCTGCATCTTGCTGACACCAACCACCTGCACATCCTCTCTCACCACATCCATATCTTAGACCTGCCTCTTCCTCTTACCTGGCAGCTCCATCCTTAGCATCCTTCTCCCAATATATCCAGCATCCTTCCTCAACATGTCTAAATCAACACAATCTCTCCTCTCTGGCCGTCTACAAACTGTCCAACCTGAGCTGACCTTCTAATATACTCGTTTCTAATCCTGTCCCATCCTCGTCATACCCAGTGCAAATCTTAACATCTTTAACTCTACCACCTCCAGCTATGACTCCAGTCTTTTCGTCAGTGCCACTGTCTCCAACCCATATAACATAGCTGGTCCCACTACCATCTTGTAGACCTTCCTTTTTATTCTTACTGGTACCAGCCTGTCACAAGTCACTCCTGACACTCATCTCCACCCACTCAAACCTGCCTTGCACACTCACCATTACTCTGAACTGTTGATCCCAAGTATTTAAACTCACCCACCTTCGCCAACTCTACTCATCCTCACCATTCCTCTATCCTCCCTCTCATTCACACACATATATTCTGTCTTAGTCCTGCTGATGTTCATTCCTCTCCTCTCAAGAGCATATCTCCACCTCTCCAGGATCTCCTTAATCTGTTCCTTACTCTCACTACATGTCACAATGTCTTCTGCAATCATAATAGTCCACGGGGACTGCTGTCTGATCTCGTCTGTCCACCTGTCCATCACCATTGCAAAGAAAGGGCTCAGAGCTAATCCTTGATGTAATCCCACCTCTACCTCAAATGCATTTGTCACTCCTACTGCAGATCTCACCGCTGTCACACTACCCTTGTACATATCTGTACCACTCTTACATACTTCTCTGACACTCCAGACTTCCTCATAAAATACAACTCCTCACTAGGCACCCTGTCATATGCCTTCTCCAAGTCCACAATGACACTCCTTACAACCTTCTCTATACTTCTCCATCAAATATTCAGAGCAAACATTGCATCTGTGGTGCTCTGTCCTGGCATGAAACCATACTGCTGCTCACTAATCACCTCCCTTCTTATCCAAGATTCCACTGCTCTTTCTCATAATTTCATGCTGGGGCTGATCAATTTTATACCACTGTAGTTACTACAGCTCAGCACACATCACCCTTATTCTTAAAAATCAGTATAACAAATGGCTCCTGGTTGCTCAAGGTAGCTCTATCAAAGCAAAAGCTGAATCCAGTGAAAGAAAGAGCTGCTACACCACAAACGGTAGTTTATTAGTAAAACCAATTAAAAACATAAAATATCAAGTAAAGTATCAAGATCCCTAAATGGGAAATTCACCAGATTATCCAGAGGGTGAATAATACTTTATATGAACTTTTCATGACAAGGAGCATCACTCAGGATCTTTAGGATTATTTGAAACTTGAACATCCAATTACACCTGTGATCAATGGATTTCCTAAAGTCCACAAAAACAGATTTGATCCCTCTCTTCGACAGTTTTCAGGGAGAAGATGGGTGACAGAACCTGCCTCTATATATGTGGAAAAGCAGTTGAAGGTACTCAAGAGCTTCTACAGTGCTAAAGGACACACCCCATTTTTTTGGAAACACAGTAGATATAACCAAGTCTGGAATACTGAATTTGTTAATGGTTACCTTAGATATCAAATGCTGGCTTGCAGATATACCCAATGACTTTGGAATTCAAGCCATCAACAAGTTTCTAAGACAGAATGAAACTCTGGACAATTTTATTTAACATTTGTTTACCGGGAAAGTCCGACTTGGAATGAAGCCGATTTTCAGTGGAGGCCCGGAGAGAAACGCTCCAGATGCAGGTCTTTGAATTGTGGGAAGAAACTGGAGCACCTAGAGGAAACCCACACAAACATAGGGAGGACATGCAGACTCCACACAGAAGACACCCCAGCCAAGAATCAAACCGGAGAACTTCTTGCTGTGAGGCAACGCTATCACTGCACCGTCCTTATTAAAGCTTTTATACCCAGAGATACCAAAACTACTGAATGATGTGATCCTAAAAATATGTAGGCTTCTAACCATCATATTGGAGAATATTGTTTTTGTATTTAATGAACAGCACTATTGGCAGAGATTGGGAGTAGCTATGGGCTTTCCTTGTGCTCATAGCTACTGCAATATAGTAATGTCTGAATGGGAAACAGAGCTTATGTTTAATGATGACAATGTTTGGAGAGAACATTGTTTATCATGGCAGGTTTGTGGATGACATCTTTTTTGTTTGGACTGGTGATGAAAATTAATTAAATGAGTCTGTGGCATACTTGAAACACATTATTATTTCTGGAGTTTGAAGCATGTTGGTCAAAAAAGGAGATAGATTTTCTGGATTTAACCCTAATGCTTAATATTGAGGGGAATATCAGCACTAACAACCATAGAAAGGATTGCTGGAGGAACAACGTTTTACATAGAACAAGTATGCAGCCCCAGCATATATATCCACCAGTGATTAAGAGGCAACTGTGGAGGACTCGCAGGCTCTGCACTGATAAGGTAGATAAGGAAGAAGCTATTCAACTTATGGATCACCTTAGAGCCTGTGGCTATAGTGAAAAGGAAGTCCACCAAGGTTATTTAGCAACCAGGAATACGAGAACTGCAAAAGAAAAACCCTACTTCTCAGGAACTAGAGATCATATGAAACACACCACAAGAATGAGAAGCGTCATGAATATTTGGGATGTCCACTTATGTTCAGCAACGATATGCAGCTGGTATGCGAGATTATAAAAAGGAACTGGAAACTTATAACCAAAGACGAAAAATTAAAGCATCAGAGGTGAAACTCCAAGATTTGCCTTTAAGAATAAACAGAATCTAAAAAGACTTTGTGCCACAAGGATGTTAGAGTGTCCAGGGGCATTCCATTTAAGAAGGGAACTTTTTCATGTAGAAAATTCAAAGGCTGTCCCTATATCAGCAAAAGTAATATTTTTAGACATCCAATTACTCACAGAATTTATGAGTTGAAGAGACATGTGGACTGTAGTACTACAAATGTTGTTTATGTGGAAGGTTGTAATTGCTGTTTGGGGTTCTACGTGAAGAAGATGAACAGACAATTTAAGGAGAGGATTCTCAGTCATCCAGGTGATATTCAAAACAAGAATGCTTCCAATGCCCTATTTCAACACATTCAGGAGAATGGACAGGTTTTCATTTTTAGCTTTGGAAGCGATTTGCAATACAATCAGGGGAGGAGATATACATAATAAAACTGAAATAGCTGAGACCAAATGGATAGCAAATTTGCAGGCAGATAAACTTCCAGGATTAAATGGGCTGGCTTCTTAAACCTATACTGAAGGGGTGGTGGCTCCCTAGATGACTTTGGACAGGTTAATGGTTCTATTTTAGTAATGTAAATGATCTTGGTTCTATGGGATCTGAAGAAGGTTTTAGACCGAAAGTGCTCATCCTGTATCTAGTTTTATGTAGATCTACTTGATACTTTACTTACATGTTATGGTTTTAATTGGTTTTACTAATAAACTTCTGCCCATGGTGTAGCAGCTCTTCATTTCACTGGATTCACCTTATTCTTAAAAATTGGTACCAAAACACTTCACTCCTCAGGCATCCTCTCACTTTACAAGATTTCTTTAAGCAATCTGGCTAAAAACCCCACTGCCATCTCTCCTAAACACCTCCATGCTTCCACAGATATGTCCATCTGGACCAACAGCCTTTCCATTCATACGGCAAGAGAAAATGCTACCTATAAATGCTTTCCTCTGGTGGTTATAATTTCAACTGACAAATTGGATAAATCTTTTCTTTCATTCTTCACTCCTGGTGTTTTTTACCTACTAGCCTTTTCTTTTACTTAATGAAATACAGATTGTTTTGAACCGAAATACTGTGTAGGAAGATAATTTTTTCTGTAAAGATTTTATTTACCTCCGACTGACAGCAGATAATTTTGTACATTTGTTTCCAGAGAAAGAGAGAGAGCAATCTGTATATATACATGTGTGGGTATACTTGGGTACATGTTTGTGTGTGAATTAGTGCTTCTTTAAGCAAATTCAAGTCTACTAGTGGGACCTATAGTGAAACATTGCATCTCATAGCGGAGATGAAAAATATTGTAATTATATCTGCTTTCAAAAACTCACATCATTACTAAACCATTGTTGTTGTTCTTTTTTTTTGCAAGGAAGCTTTGTGTCTTGCACCTGCAGATGTTGTGTTTCTGATCCACATTAATGGCTTTCACATGCAGTACTAACAGATGTTGCATTTCTGATCCACATTCGTGGCTTTCACATGCAGCACTAACAGATGTTACATTTCTGATCCACATTCATGGCTTTCACATGCAGCACTACTAGGGTCACATGAACATGGAGAAAAACAAATGCTAGAAAAAAGTAATCTTCCTTTCTTGACTGCACAACTTCAGAGAGACCATTAGACATACTAATATTGGGTGTGCCAAGATGATGGTAATGTGAACAGTTCCACTGACCATGGAAAAAACTTCAAATGTTAGCAGAACAGCACTCAACAAATTACAGTGCTCCTTCACTGAATATATGAGATTATTTTTTAAATATTCATGTTTTATTTGGATCATAGAAAAAAAAAATCAAAACAAAATTATGGACTCCAATCTTTGGTAATAGTACACCCTGCATGTCCAGCAGGTGACACTCACCCCTTAATCTGTCATCTCTGCATTCTGCATCTGCTGGCTGATACTCTATTTCCATTTACCCCACTCCCCTTCCTTCTGATCCTAGTACTACTTATAAACCCTTTTTTTTTTTACCCTTGAAGTCCTTCTCCTGCCTGTACATCTATCTTGCTCTCCAATATTTCAGAGCTAATACTTTCTCTGGTGCAGCTTGTTATGCCTCTCCCTATTTTGTCTTTTCCGTCCACTTGCACAAGTTAAATCTCAGATGTACACTTCCTAGTCACTTTTATCATTTGCCTTAAATATCCCTTGGTGAGTGCAGTGACGCAGTGGTTAGCACTGTTGCTTCATAAAGAATCTTCAGATTTTCAGGTGTTTAGCTAGGTTACTATCTGTGCTGAGTCAGTATGTCCTTATTGAATCTTTGAGTGGTTTTGCAGAGGGGTCTGGTTTCCTCAACATTCCAAAGGCATGCAGGTAGATGAAATTGAAATCCTAAAAACATTGTCAATATGTGTGTATGTATGCAAGTGCCTGAGTCTGTATTTGCACCCCGTAGTAGGCTTAGCATCATATCCAGTATTGTTGCTTTTCATCACACTTGGTTGCGAGCAGGGTACGGAGATAGGCTGAAGCTCTCCACTTCTCAGAAGAGAGGTTCCTTGGCAGAAGTGCAAGACCAGATTATGAGAGTCCCGACACTTTGAAAAATAAGCTGCAATTCAAAAAAAAAAAAAACTGAAACAAACTACTTTATAAAAAAAAGTTATGAAGCTCAATTTTGAAATGTTTAAGTATTTCAAAGGGATTTCTCATCTGACTTCCCATACCCAAAGGGGAGAGCTGTGCCCCCAACACATTCTAAGCACACACATTTTTATTATAATATGTTATATAAAAGTGTTAATTGTGAGGTTGCTGTACATTAGGGTACATAGAATACTCCAGCATATCGCAGCCTCAGACCTAGTACAAAATCACACTTGCAGGCTTGCTCTTTTATGGTTTGCAGTTAGACTTTATAACTTCAACAGGCATCAAAGAATACACTGAGCATTGGAATGAATGAATTCCTGTCTCCCTAGACTGTTTGCTTGCCTGCTCAGTATTGTTTGCAGCTCTGTTATTCTGCTAGGTAAATGCATCACATCAGTCATCTTGATAGTCTCCTCCATCTTGCCTGCTGCATTGCCCATTCTCCTTAAATATTTTCTCTCTCTCTCACCTCCGAACTCCACGACCACCGCTCTGTACTCTCCTTTTCATTCCTTCGGTCTTGAGCTCCGGCTCTGTCCATCCATGTCCGTCTCTCAGTTTAGTGCTTCTAGGATGTCTGTCAGTCTGCCCATTTTCCCCATCCACCTCATTGTAAGGGTATGGCTGAGCGGACGTGCCTTTTAAATCTTGTTTAAAGCAAAGGTGTCCTACAGGACCATACTAGTCACATGACTACAGGGGATCATAAGATATCCAGCCAAATGCACCTTTAAACAACCCTTTTTAGCACTTAATACTGCTCACCCCCAAATCAAGTAGGGCTGTACATGACACCCTGGGGTAAATTTGTCTACCCATCCAGTCATCAAGACTAGCCTTAAAAAGTGCACAAAATGGTAGTGTCTGACCTGTAGTGGTAAACTTATTCCACATGCTTGGGAATGCATCGACTTACCCAGAACAAGCTACCACTGAAAGGCTTACTATACTATGCTCATCAGTGATCCCTAGTCTCAACCCTTTCTCTGTGTTCCTCTCATTGATGTGGGAGCCGTTACCCCTGATGGTATCCTCCTTTGAAGCATTACTAATGAGTGTTTAGTAGTAAATGTGGAAGGACTGAGCATGTCTGATTCACCTCCCTGGTCCTTTTCTGTTTCCTTTGTTGTTCATGACAGGTTATTCATGCTCGTATGTGTTAGTTTCCTGTCTTCTTTTAAAATAATTTATTTCAAGACATGCCTTGCCAAGTCCAGTCTAAGGCCCAGTTTAGCTCTTGCTGTCACCTGTCCAGCTATCTCTGTTCTATGTACATGCCCCACATACTTGGTGATTGAGAAACCAAATGAAAGTGCTTACTTCCACCTTCAATATAATTTTACCACTAGAGTCTCATTTTTGGCTGCTGTTCTTGTCTTTTGCATGTAGTCAGCAAAATACTGTCTACAACATTCTTGCCACCCTTTGTTCCTGTTCTCCCTAAGCAGACCTGTGCCTCCTTGGTCCCTATGATCCTCACCCACCTCATTGCCTGAGACTGATCCTTCCTGCTTCCTTCCTCCGCTTATTTGGACCACGTTATGTCTCACTGTGGCTACTTCTCCTCTCTCTTCTATCTTATGATTTTTTTCTGTCCATTTCTACTCTGATCCACTATTGCCTCTGCAATGAGATTTACTTAGTTCTTGGCACATTCTCTTCAGTCCTTGCTCTCTAGATTAATTTCTCTCCTGATTTAACATTTTTCTTTTCTGTTTAACTCTTCTCAGTACATCAACTCATGTCTTCCTATCCCTCCGCTTGTCTACCTACAGTGGAACTACCTCCTTAGCTGTTCAGCCATCTTGTTAAATTTTTACACCTCCACCTACAATAATCCAGTTTATTCACATGCATTGTACCTGCAGCATCCCAACTGATCTTAGAGCCACAACAGCTCACTTGGAACACTACCTCAGACTTGTTCTTAAACTGATTATTTTGTCTTTGATCAGAACAGCTGAGGAGAGCAAATGTGCACTCAAATATTTTAATAACTTGCTTAGATGTCCTGTAACCTCAAAGTTAGTCACATTAGTAGAGTGGGTGTGCAGGACATGAAGCCCCTCTCATGCATTGCCCCCCCCCCCAAAGAAATCCTACAGTGGTTTCTGGGTCATAGTGGATTTTTCTGATTGTTTCACTGAAAGAAAACCGTGATTTTTGGGTCACATTATTGGATTAATCAGTATTTCAATGAAATGTCCCTTAGTGAGATGATCCAGATCCTGTAGGCCTGCTAACTTTGTTTTGTGCTAGTTTGTGCGAGTTGACGGTTACGTTATTTGATAACATCAGTGTTTCAGTTGGTATTTCTGTTGCACCTGTAACAGCCCATTATATGCTACAGTTATTTATTTTATACTTCTACAACTCATTCACAAGGTAAGACGACTGCTGTATTCATCCTCTTCAGCCATGACCAAAGCTGAAAGAGAAGATACATCACAGCCTTTCAATCACCAATATTCTATACAAAATGAGTACATAGAAAATATTAAGACTGAATGCAGACAAGGTAAGATTAAAAGATCCAGAGTTCATTGAGAGAAAAAATCTATACAAAATGCAAGCTAAGATCAGCATAAAATATAATACATAAGCTTCTATATACAAGCTTATGTATAATACATTAGCTTCTATATACATGTGAAATATCTGCATACAAGATGCCGCATTAAGAGGGTGAGAAAAGTTTATATTTATCCTATTATTGATGATAGGCGATAGGAAGCTTACTAACCAATAACCTTGTAGCAGTTGCAGGTAGAATCAATAGCAATGCTCTTGAAGCTTTTAATGGTTGCTAGATTTTTGATGTCTATAAGAAAATGGTTCCAAGTAGCAGGTCTGAGTCTAGAGCCAGTTTTCAAATGAGGGCATACTAGAGACAAACTGTTGTTCTATTGTCTTATAAAAGGTAGTTTCATTCAAAGGGAGGCAGTGCAATGAGAGCGTTTTAGCAGCTTTTAACTAAAAGCCATTTGGAATGTTTTGCAAGTTATAGTAGGGGGTTTAAAAACCAAGTTTTGCCCAAAGGGGGGC
>NC_056748.1:1136483229-1136529973 GCF_019279795.1 Protopterus annectens | reverse complement strand
AAATATTATGCATTGTCACGTACTAGATTAAAAGATATAATTCTGCAGCTCCCAGCTTCACGATGCACCTAAGCTTAGCTGCCAAGTTAGTTCCTTTTTTACAGTCCTGGTTTCCCAGGGACTGCCTCTGGTATTAATCAGAACACTACCCAGTACAAAAAAATTAAAACTTGAGATCTTAACATATAAGAGTACTGGTAAAATATGCATTTCTTTTTTGATATATTGGTGTGCGCTTTTAAATTCACCTCTTTAGTGTTCTTTTAGTTTTAAATGGATGTGAAAAGAGGCACATGACAAACAGTTGGCCACATTTACAAGACCAGTCAGGTTCAAAAAATAATTACTCAATACAACTGGATAAATCACAACTTAAAAGCCCTATATTTAAGTTCACTTGTGATGGAAATTGTATTGTTTAAATTGATACAGTATAAAGAAAACAAGATAATAAGAGTGCTTTGGTCAGACATGCAGCCTCCTACACTAATTTTAAGATGTTTAAGTTTTCTATACTGATGAAATCCAATCAAATTTATACACTGGCGATTGGCAGAATCAACTACTGCAAAAGGAGATTGTTTGGCATGTGCACCTCAGTGCAATGAGACAACTTGGTTTAAACAATACAATTTTCATCATAAGTAAACTTAAATATAGGGCTTCCAAGTTATGATTTATCCAGTTGTATTGAATTATTTGATTATTTTTTATTACTTTGTTAATGTCTGTACACCTTTTACAGTTTTTTTTTTAAACAAATAATAAGCAATTGAAAATTACTGTGCGATGACAAGCACCTGAATGGTGTTACTTTATTGGCGTGTTTTAGGCTTTGAAATTTTGATCAGTGCTTTCAAGGGGGGTGTTGTGTTTAAATGTTAGTTTCAATTTGGATGAAACCATTAACAAATTTCTAATGGTTCTGAAGATGTCTACTGTATAGATGAAAGTGCCTGTCAACTTTTTATAAAGTTCTTCCTTGTACCATATCCTATCTGGATGTTTGGTTTTTAGATGTTGAGTTGTTTGTACGGCCCAATGTGAGGAGTCTAGCTCATTTGGTGTTTAGTTCAAAAATTAATAGCAGCGCAGTACAATTTATAAAATATCTAGATTTATTAAAATTTTGCACTTAAACATGACTGGTTTGTAGTCATATGATCAGTAAAAAGTGCACAGACGAGTCGTAAGGGCCGCTAATTCAATTTAATAGCTGCCGAACAGTATGTGCATCCCACTACGAAGAAACGGTTATTTACAAGTAAGCTGAAGAGATTTGTCTTTATGTAGACCTAGAATAACTCAGATAATTTATTCATTCAGGCATTTTTAGACTTGTGACACTGAAGACAAATGTTAATTTTATTTTTTATTTATTCTTTGTGACTGGATTATTCACACTAGACTAGTGGCCTCTTTTCAGAGGATACCTGAGGTGGTATTTATACTATTATGGGAAATTTGGCCAGGGCACTAGATCTTTTACATCCACCTGAGCTATCAAAAGGTAAAGCAGATGTGACCTTGGTTTAATGTCTCATCCAAAGTAAAGACACTTGGGGAGGGGCAGCACTTCAATTAAATAAATACAAAATTGGCACAAGTTAAGTACCATTGGAAAGACTTGGAAACATGGCTTTGAAAGAGCAAAGTTAATTCAGTGGACTAGTAATACAACAGCTCTTAAAAGTATTATTGAAAAAAAGGTCCAATTTCAAGGCTATCCAATGGTGTCAAAAGAGTTAGGAAAGGAACGAAAGTTTGTGTACTAGAGAGAAAAATTTGAAAACAGGTTTGAAAACCACACTTATGATTATGCAGGTATAACAGGTAATATAAACAAAAAAATTAGCCACCAAGAACTATGGAATGTGCAACCAATGCTGCTTGTTATCGAGACCAACCATTAGAATTGACCATTTCAGCCTCTTGTGACACTTGTGGGGTTTTTTCTAGGAATGTAGTGGATTTTATATTTGGAAGACAGAATGACCACTAATGATAAAGGGGTTTATGAGCACCTTGATGATTTTTCAGAAACTGATACCACCACCATACGTAAACATGTGTCAAAATATACCATCACCATACATAAACGTGTTAACATATACCACCATCATCATACGTAAACGTGTTAACATGTCAGGCGAAGGTAACTCTTAAGGATAAATAGAAATTTGCAGTACTAGAGAAGGTTTTAGACCCAGCCATAGAACTAACACAGCCTCATCAACTTTCATAGATAGCATTAAAGATGGAAATTAAGTCAAACTTGTTTCCTCTGTATTCCTTGAAAAGCTTTTGATGTACTTTTTTTTTCAGGAAACATTTTTATTAAATCATGTATGATATAGGCAATTTTACAGATATAGATATAGATATAGATATAGATATAGATATAGATATGAAAAACATTAACACAACTTTAGTTGCAAACTAGTCTGTTATCAAAACCTACCAACTGGCTTCACTCAGGCTATTATAACCCACACTACTATGACTTAACTACTTAACCAATCGATACCAGTCTTGTTATACGGCTCACCTTTCTCAGTTCCTTCCTTCCGGTCAGTACTGGTGTTCTACAGGGCTTCGTTCTTGTTCACCTACTCTTTACTACATTCTATATCAATTTACATAAATCTCGTCAGCAAGCTTCCCTCATACAATACACTAATGATTCTATCCTTGTATGCATTTCCAACAACCTAATAAATCTTCATAGAATTCCTCAAGAAGCCTTTAACTCTGTTAAACGTTTGCTACAGGATAATCACCTGCTACTAAATCTAAAAAAACTGTTTACATCTTTTTCCAAAATCCTATTTCAATTAAAAAAACTTTAAAATTTATTCCTTAAATAATACCATGACTGGAGTTAACCCACATACAAAACTACTTGTCATAATGAACGACAATCTTAAATTTGATTTGTACATCTACAACAGCGTCAACAAAACACATCAAGAACTAGGCACCCTACCTAGAGAAAAGAAATACCTTACAGACTGCCAAGGTAACTCTAGCTACCATTTACCTCTTACCCGGTCTCCTATATGGAGCCTCCATCATGACCAACCTACAAGCATGACAGTTTTAAATTTGAAAAGCACATGAGAAAGGTCACCAGACTTGTTTGCAACAAAGCTTACCAAACCCACCACTGTTTATCACTAAAGACACTTAAATGGCTTGAGCCTCCTTACCACACAGCTTATACGTCAGTGGTGGCTCATGGTATTGGACTGCAGCCCCCCCCCCCCGCAGTGAAAGAAAGAAAAAGAAAAAACATGTTTACTTTAAAATTAAAAAAAAATTATAAATTATTAATTATTAAATATTTAATACTGGCTGGCTGCTGTAAGCGAGTCCAACTGACTCACAAAGTCCTGGAACTCAAACTGCGCATGCTCAGTGAGTTCTGTTTTTTTTTTTCTGACTGTAAATCAGCATCTGGACTGTTGTAAAATCAGTCCAGATTGAGGACAAAAGGCATCAGTACGATGCCCATAAGTCTATGCGGTTTAACCGCACAGTAAAGTGGAAGAAGATTGGACTGCCACATCCGAGGTCATGTATGTGATGTGGACGGCTGCATGGCTACTGATTGGTTCTCACTTTTTTCTGAAAAAGAGAGAAACGGGCAGTAGTAGCACAGTACTTACCCTTGGTTGCTGAAACAAAATAACTTGTTTGCTTTGCTTTACAGAGAGTTGATCGGTCACTGGACATGGACAAACTGAGACAAACAGTTTTTAACTTAATTTGCTGATTAACAAACTGTTGTCAACAGTATCAAAAGCCTTCTCTAAATATAGAAAAATGCTAGTTCCAGTAAAAGTAAAACATTCTCCATTTTGAGTCAAAGACATGGATATTTGAGAGGTACGGTGATAACTATTCTTGAAAGTGGCTGATGCGTTTATATTAACAGGGTTTTGTGTCTGGTAGAGAGGGATATATAGTTGCTTACGTAATGCAGCCTATAAATAGGCAGTTCATGCTTAGGCTTGGTGACTCCCCATACTATCTTACTGTCATTAAAATGCGGTTTAGCAGTCCATCGTTCATTTGTTATTCTGGCTATTTTAGATTTTCCTCTTCAGTATCTTACAGGTTGCCCTATAAATCCAGGTGATGACAGTTCTTGCCATTTTGTTTGCTAATGCTGCCTTCAGTAGGATATCACCACTCAGAAAGGTGCTTGCTCATAGTTTCATTATTTCTATTATAATGATGGAGTTGCGCATTTCATCACAGGTAACAATTGTCTTAAGGATTTAGAAATCCATTTCTACTAGAAATGGTGAATAACCACTTAAGCATCAGCCAAGAAACTAATGTTTTGATAGTATGTATAGGTTGCAAGCGTATGGAGAAGTTTGATTATATACATAACCTTTAGCAGTCACATAACCATAAAATGCCATCTTCTACCTGTTTTGTGTGATGCTTGTAAAGCTAAATAGATTTCATTTTATTTGCAGAATTAAGCTTTACTAGAAGAACAAAACTGTTTAAGAAGAGAAAGAATTTGTGTGACTTTGCTTTTGTCTTTCTTTGAAACTGAAAGGATATGAATTAAAACAGACCTGACATAACAGCATTTTATCACAGAATCAAACTAATTAAAGCAGAGAAAATTATAATTTAACAACAAAAATGCATACTACCAAGAAAGGTCATAAACAAAATATTGCTGTTAGTATGTGGGGTCATACAGGAAGTACATTAATGTTTCTAGTAGTGGTAATGCTCTGCTATTCATTGGATTCAAATACAGATTTGTGTAGAAAAACGACTTCTGTCTGACCTATAACTTTTTCTCTGTTTAATTAAATTATTAGTGTGCCAAAACAAACTTGAAAAAACAATGAATCACTAATTCTTTATTTAAAAGAAATTTAAATTGGTTGGTCAGTATAGCCAAGTTTTATAAGGAACTACATGACATCCATATTTGGAAATATAATGGAATGACAGCCAGTGATAATACATGAACATTATTTCTCCACACCCTTCCAGGTAGGACTCTGCTGCTCATTTTACTCATGAGAGACACTATTTTTTCATCTCTGAGGTGACGAACAGAAAGTTATCATTGCTATTTTATGTGACAATACTTTGAAAACAAATCCATGCTGTTTATCAGAGATAATCATATTCTGTATATAATCAAGGAGTTGGTTTGTAGGTCACAACTTTTGTGTGATGAAATAGGTTTACAATAGGCATGTATTGTAATCTTGTGTGGATTTAGTGAAGAGATGTTAGTTATAAGTGTGATTAAAGCATATTTAAAACCTGGGGAACTTCTGTGGTGGAAAAAACTAAGGTAAAAAATACATTCAAGAGGCTTACAGGAAATAGAGGTCCCATGATTAAGTATATTTGGATGGAGACAATGAAAGTAAGGGTTGAATTTATAGCCTATGTGTTGTGAATGTTCCTCAGTTTTCTTGGGAGACAACTTTTTTTTTAAACAGCTTTATTGAAAACAATGTAATGAACAACTTTTTTTTAAACAGCTTTATTGAAAACAATGTAATGAACAGATATTTTTGAAAAAGATTGAAGTTGAATTTTTAAAGTACAATATTTAAAAAAGAAAATACAATAACTATAATAACATGGAAAACTATATACAATGATGTTCACCATATATCAAAGATCAATTAAGTTAATTTTTGCAAAAGAAAAATAAAGACAGAATAAAGGATAAAAAAAAGAAAGATTACTGCAGTAATCATTTATCCAGTTCTTTAATAATTCCTGTATATGTTCCCATTTGTAATATAAATTTGTATTCCTCGTAGATTTAGATTTGATAGTTAACATTTCTAACTTAGATATTTCCAAGAGAAGACCTTTAAACTCTTTAGATGAAGGTACAGACGAGGAATTCCAGTTTTTTGTAATTGTTTTCCTGGCAATGGACAGTATAGACCACAGCAAAGAATATTTGTTTTTATTTATACAATCTGGAACAAGTGTATTGAGTAACACAAGTGATTTTGTAAGCACAAAATTGTCTGTAAAAATTGCCTGTAAAACAAATGTTAACTTCTTCCCAAAATTTCTTTAACAGTGCACAGTCATAAAATATATGGTTCCAGTCAGCATTTGTTTCTGCATAACATCGCCAGCAAACAATATCTTGTTTAGTTATCTTACTCATTTTCTGTGGAGTGAAAAAAAGATTTATGTAAAAATCTCCATGTGAAGATTCTCCATTTAATGGAAGTAATTTTGCTGGCTGACTGAAGGAAATTAACTGTCTTTTTCTGAGTGAATAAGATTATTGATTACAGAAAATGAATTCCAATAGTTATCTGAATATATATCTAGATCTTGTTTAATTGCTCTGTAAATAAATGATATACTATTTTTAACTGGTAAATAATATAAAATTCAATATTGAATAAGTTTGGGTATTGAATTCTTAGCATTTGAGGGGATTAAAACTAACATATATAATATATTTTCTAAACTCTTGCAAATCTGACCAACGAAGTGTTAAGATTATATTCATCTACAACATTAACAGATTTTTGCCTCATTTTTATTTAGCATTTGATGCCAAAACATTGTTTTTGCTTAAATAGCAACATTTTAGAATAATCTGCAGAGAGAATTATCCCTTGTATATAGGCAATAGGGAAGATGAAAAACAACCAATTCTCAAAGATTCTAAACCTAAATATATAGTTTAAAGGCCTTTAGAATTAAAGTTACATAAGTAGATTTAAACATTTGAATGTAATAATTGGAAAAATAATCTCTCCAATTCCATATAAATTATTTAACTGTGATAGATGGTTATTACCTTTATTTTTGGTATTTTGGGATAAATTTAATATAATTTCTTTCCATTTTGCAAAATACTCCATCTATAAGACAAAATTGTTTTAATAACTGACTAAATTGAATAAAGTTCTATATTTGGTAAAGATATACCTCCATTTTCCCAGCTATGCACATATGACAATGCAATTCTAGGCTTTATCAGATGCCACAAAAAGTTTTTAATCAGTGTGTTAAATGTTTTAATAAAAGAGCCTGCAGGTGGACTAGAAATAAATTGTATTATGTAGATCATCTTTGGAAGCAAAATCTTTATAATGGAAAGTTTTTCACCCATTGTAAATAGAATCTTGTTCCATTTACTTATTAGAGTCTCTATGGTTGTTATACTTTTATTATAATTTAGGTGTAACATATCTTTAATATTAGTTATTATACCTAAATATGTTATTTGTTGAGACTGAGGTACATATTTTGTATATTGATCTTCTATATTAAAACTTTTGGAACCAATTAGGAGAACTTGAGTTTTACAAGTTGAGACCAGAACTTTTTTGAAATATATCCACGTTTTTAAACAATTCTTATAAGGTGGGAGTAGTACCACCAAGAGTGATAAATACATCAGCAAACATTTGTATTTTTGAAGTTTCATTAAGGCTTAATCTATAACTTTGTATACTATTGTTATCCCTTATTAAGTTAGCCCAAGGTTCCATAATTAACTTGAATAAGAGGGGAGATAAAGGGCAACCTTGTCTGGTTCCTTTTACAATGAGTATGTTCTGAGATATATTTGTACCCATTTTTTACGTAGGCTTGATTTTCATTATATAATTTAGAAGATTAATAAATTTATTAGAAAAAATTAACTCCTTCAGTAAGATAAAAAGATAGTCCCAATTAACTAAGTTGAAGGCACAGTTAATATATAAACTAACAAGATTCAAATTATTCTTTAAGATTTTTACTGATTCAATTAAAGTTAGTTCTTTTGATGTTATCACAAGAAGTTCTATTATAAAACTGGTTTGATCCATATCTACCAGGGATGGTAATTTTGAGTCTATCAGCATAGACATGAACATTTTATAGTCGGTGTTTAATAATGAAATGGGCCTATATGAAGCACATTTTGCAGGTTTTTATTGGACTTTAGCATGAGAGAAATAAATGTATACTTCCAAGAAGGGGTTATAATTGTTTTGAACTATATTGAATACTGTGTGTAACAGAGTTAATGCTTTGGCAGGCAAAAGCTTGTAAATTTCAGAAATTATACCATCATTACCAGGAGCTTTATTTTGCTTAAGTTTAGTGATTTGATCTTTTATGTCTTTAAAAATGTTTATCTATTAATTTTATTTGTGATTCTGATAGTCTGTACCCATTTATAAAAGATTGAATATCTTTTGTACTATTGACAACCATAGTTTAGTTTTAAAAAAATTCTCTGAACTCAATATATTTGGTAAATCAGATACCATTTTTTTGTTGGAGAATAGATTTCTTTAATATGATTAAGTTTATTTAATCTTTTAGTCTTGTTAGCTAGTATATTCATAGATCTGGGATTTATAGAAAAAGTTAGTTTACATTTTTCAAGATTAATCATGACTTTATGGTTTAAAATTTCCATATGTTTATTGTTTAAAGTATTTATTTCATTTATTCTATCTTTCTTGTCTGGGTTTCTTAAAGCATCATGTCTTAAAGCGTCTAACTTTGTTTGTATATCTTGAAGGTCTTTATCCCATGAAATTTTTTTCTTTTTATACCAATCAATAATTATACCATATACATAAGCTTTTAGAGCATCCCAAATGTAGACTTCAAAGGTTCTCTCTGTGTTAAGTTGAATACAATTTTGTACTTCTGCAGTAAACAAATAAATGAAGTCTTAATTTAGTTATGTATGCTGGTATCCTTTTAATTTGAACATTAAATGTGGAGTTTAGTATAAAATCAAATGTTATGGAATTATGGTCCGAAAGGGGACAAGAAATCACTTTTGAGTTTAATAAGAAATCAGTTAAGCTATTAGAAATTAACACAATCTATTCTTGAATATGAATTATGTCTATGTGAGTAGAATATAATGAACAGTGACTTAGCATCTGTAAAGTTGTTATCATTCAACATGTATGAATCTGAAAATTCATTCAATAATTTGGCTATTGCTGGAATTTTCCTTTTGCCATTGGTACAAGTCTTTTATGTCAGAAATACAATTAAAATCTCCAGCAAGAATACTACTACCCTTAGAAAACTGAACTATATTAAAGTCAACATTTTCTTATTAAATTCTATAACACCTGAAGATAACATCCCTTTGTCATCTTTGTGTCAATTATTTTAGGCATAGGTGATGTATTTTTCCATAGTATGGCCACCCCTCTCTTTTTTGTGTATGTTCTGAGCTAATCAAGTTTGTAAGATTTGGATTCCAATTTTGTGATATCTTCAGTTAATAGAAGAGTTTCTTGGAGAAATATTGAGAATTATGTAATTTAAGATATTTTAAAGATCTCCTCCTGTTTGGATTTAATCCATTAATGATTAATGATATACACAATGTTTAATAATATACACTTTAAAGATGTCATAAAATGTTAATGTTCTGAATATCTGTTGATTCATTTTCCTTTTTTCCCATATTTTATAAGTCAATAGAAATTGACTATTAGGAATACAATTATAATTTGCACATGAACCATATAAAACTTTTATCCAATGAAATATATTTATATCAAATTCAGTTTTGTAAGACTTGGTGATCATCATATTAACTATTAACAGAAAATTTACTAATAAGACACTTTCTAAACCCCCCTGAAATTAAAAACTCCTAATTTAAGTGACAACTGTCACCTAAATTGACCATCAGACTAGGAACACTCATCTCCTCCCCACCTAAATATATCTGTTACTGCATATTTTAAAATAAGGCAGTATATGTGATTAAAAAAACAATTATGAAGTAAACTACATCCATTACAATTTTATGTACTCATTCAAGAAACAAATTAAAATGTCAAATGTAACTTTCATTTTAACTTTTGTCAAATTGAGTTTAAAATATCAAAGACCAACCATATATTCTACAAATATAAAGGACAATTTATATACAATGAATCGCTATAATGATCAATAAGCAAACTAATCCCCTGTCTCTATTTATTGTGCCAATAGCCAATAACACTATTTTCCAATCTCCATCTATTTGAAAACAAGAGCATAGAAAATATTGTATTAGTTTCCCACTGTAAAATGAGAGTCCAATAAAGTCCTCAGTATTTTCTAGGAAGGAATGTAGCATAAATTTATGATTAGTAGGAAATGATCTAGGACTGAGAAGTGGTTATAGATAAAAGGACAACGATTCCATGCGACTAACTTTATATATATATATATATATATATATATGTGTGTGTGTGTGTGTGTGTGTGTGTGTGTGTGTGTGTGTGTGTGTGTGTGTGTGTGTGTGTGTGTGTTTTCCCCTCCCCCTTATTCCCTTTCCTTCCTTTAAAACCTTTGCTAATCTGAAACAGCTTCTGTCTTCCTCAGGATATAGCAACACATTAGTTAATATGACAAACATCTGCATCTCAGACTATACTGTATGCAATAAGCTAGTTTCATACAGAATATATGTTTCATTCATTATTTGTTAATCTATCTGTACTAGAATTATTCCCATGTATGTTTTCTGTCTTGAAGAATATTAAATTTTACATAGATCTCATGTAAAGATTTTTTTTAAATATTTTAATGATGTTGCTATACATGTTATGTTTGTTATACCAATCAGAAGAAGCTTTACTTAAATGTAGTAGGACTATAAATACAAGTGTAAAAACATAAGGGTTTAAATGTATCAAAGTTATCTGTTTATAAACACTCGCAAATGCTTTAATACAACAGTCATATTATACAGGTTACTTAGCTGCAGTTCTTTCATTTGACCTGTAGATGACAGTAGAGACCATCTATTCAAGCTACTATCCAGCTTTGCGAAGCTTCTTAGCACAGAGTTCAGTCTGTAAATGTCTCCATGGAAACTATACTTTTTTCCTGCTTTCAGTTGTGGCAGCTGCAGTGCGATCGCATACCAGGGTTGCTCAGCAGTTCAGATGTATGAGATTGATGAGGGAAAACATATGCAGCTTTTCTTTAAGAAAGCTGTTGATTACCTCATGGCAGGACCAGGAAACACAAAAACAGAAAAAAAGGCAAAAGGGAGGGGAGAGAGCCAACATATAACATTGCAAAACCAGACGCCATCTCCCAAACCCAGCAAACCACGACTACCACAAACGCATCAATCCATACTAAACCCTCCATTTATTTACAACAAGTAGCTAAAAGAAAGAAAAAAGAAAAGAAAAATAAATTAAAGCCTCTCCATAGTACAATAATCAGGGAAAACCACCACAGTTATCAAAGGGAAGCTGTTCACTAAACATTACACCCACATATTCACATTTTTAAAAATAAATATCTGATGACTTACTCAAAACATATCAGCTCACCGAAAGGGACAAAACAAAAACATTTCACATGGCTATTACCACAAATAGCACCACATTCCAGCAGCAGAGAAATAGATGAGAAACAATCATTAAAGCAACATCATGGCAACAATATCAATGAAAATTCTCTTCACAGAGAGACAGGGAACTAAAATGGCAAACAATTAAAAATAAAGGAAACAATTTCTACTGCAACAAAGACCCTCATTTCCTCATCTGTAAGTCTCCATATCTACCATAATTCCCAATATACCATAAAATTAATTCCCAACATACAGAACATTATAACAAACTATTAATATTAAAAGATAATAAATACATAGCTTTTACTTGCTATAATAATTGAACTACTTTAAATAAAATAAACTAGACTTAATAAACTATAAAAATACCATTAAAACAACTATGTACCATAAAAAGAAATTTAAACAAAGACTCATCTGTTGAACCATTTCCACTTCTCCAACTTCTGGGTTAATTATTAAGACTTGGCCAAATGAAAGCCATTATAAAATAGTTTAATCACTTATTCTTGAGTTTACTTTTATGTTCAGAAATCTTCCAGGAACTGTTATCAGCATTTCTTTTAAGGCTGGCATTTGCCCATTCCATATACTCTCTTATCAAGTAGTTTTCTTGTTTTGACAAAAGTAATGGCAGAATCTATGTCAAATATTTTTGGACCATCTGGGAGAAATATTTTTAATCTGGCAGGAAATAATAGGTGAGGCTTTATTTGTGCTTTCTTTAGTTCCTTTAGCATTGGCAAAAAAAAGCTCTCTTTTGGCAATTACAGAAGATAAGTAATCATTATCAAAGTGTATGACATTTTCTTTATATTTAATAGATTTAGCCCATGCAGTCTAACACTATATCCTTGTCGTGAGATGATCGAAACAACACTATAACAGATTTAGTAGAATTAGATTTAACTTTTTTTGTAGTAGCCAAGGAGCTGTGGCGTCTCTCTATCCTGTATGAGAGAGCTTCAGGAAGCTGCAGTACCTCAGGGAGCCAAGGAGTTAAGATTTTTTCCATATTACCTTCTTCAACATTATCAGGCAAACTAAACAGTCTAATATTATTTCTTCTTTATTTATTCTCTAGATCAATTTTTGTTTGTAAAAGAGTATTTTGTTTTAAGAGAAAGTCTATATTATGCTCATCATCTTGAATTCTATTGTCCACATCATTCAGTGAAGTCTCTATACCAGTAATCTGTCTCTTTTGTTGTTTAAGGTCTTGGTGTAACATTTCCATTTGTTGGGAACATTTTTCTTTGAAGTTGTCCAGTTTTACATCCATTCTATCGATTTTTGTCAGTTCTTGAATATTAGATAGTGATTGAAGTTCCTTCTTAATAGCCGTTTCTTGAAGTGTAGATTTGGAGTAGCTCATTCTGTAGACTGAAGTCAAAATATTTTCTCTAGTACTTTTTGACAGGAAAAAATAAAGTTGCAAAAATTTTTATATACTATCCTAAAGGATGATTAGTAGATTCCAGATATGTACAGGCCCACCTGTTTATTTGCATCTCTATACATTCTCCTTCATTGCTAATGTATCTCCCTACTCTAATCTGTGCACAAACTGGTTACTAATCAGCAAGTCAATGTGAAGACACACTCCCAACCTTAATAAACTTTGCTCTCTCTTCTCTCCTTCGCTTTACAGGAAGTTTGAATTATTACTTACCCCCTCTGAGGCCTTCACTGATTTCCACTGATTGCCTCTCTCATTTCATTGCATTCCACCTGGTTTACACCCCTTATGCCATCTCCCTCCCCCAATACAAAGTCTATATTAAAATCTTGCTGAGCATGGAGCCATCTTTAAATTTCTAGTCTCCCACCAGGACACAAGTGCTCCTCAGCAATTACATTCTGCTTGCCGGTAAGCCATTAGACCTCAGGAATTTGTTTTAAAAGTGTTCAGATTTGTAAAGTAATACTTACTGTTTCTTTTGTCTTGGTTGGCTCTGCCCAGCTCCGTTCGCCCTCTCTAATGCTTGGGCTCTCTCCGCTCTCCTGCCCTGCCCCCTATTCCCTCCCACCCCCACTACCCCTACATTTATAGTAATCACAGCCACACCCACAGCTCACCCTCACATCACCTCCACCAATCACAGCTCTTCAAGTCATATCAAATTATACCACACCAACTTACTCCACACAAAATACTCCCAATCACTCTCATTCCCACTAGGCATTTTTTACATCACCCACACTACTTTCCCATCCACATATAGTGCAACCCTATAATTCCTATTCAGACCCCCCCCCCCACCTAGAAACATCTTAAACTTTATAACCATGACTATCACGGAACTAAGTCTAGTCCGTCTTCTCATAATTCTTTACCACACCACAAGTTATCACTCTAGCAATATCCCTAAACTTAGTAGCACAACACTGCATTATGCACTCTCATATACAGACACCACACATTATAATAATATCTGCCATAGTTATTCAAGAACTACATAATGGACCAATTCAGGACTAAACACATATGCTCTCATTCCTACTCCAAAAAAACAATACTTTCTCACACTCCTCACCAAACTCCAACATCTGTATAACCATTTTAACTCCAGGCTCACCATAAGTGGGGATATCCACCCCAACCCAGGCCCAAATCCATCCTGTCCAACTCAAACTGCTCCAACACAATGATCAGAACATAACACCCTCACTTTCTTCATCCCTGGGCAAATCAACAGCAGCAGCAAAACCAACCATCTTTTAATGCTAAATATTAATATTAGAAGCATCAAAAATAAAATACCTGAACTCCAGGCCACAATATCACACTACTCCCCAGACATAGTTGCTTTAACAGAAACCTGGCTAAATAAAAACATAACTAACTCAGAAGTTTTCCCTACTGGCTACAATATCATTAGACAAAACAGACCACTTCATAAAGGGGGTGGAACTGCCTTACTGTACAAGTCAAACTTAACTGTCAGTCAATTACCAAACTCTTACCCCTCCCCCAATAATTGGGACATACTTATCTCACAACTTCAACTTCACCCTAAAAAGGTCATCACCACAATTGCGATCTATATTCCACCTGGTAATACACCTGCTAGCCTTGAAGACTTCTTATCCTGGTGTTCTTCCACATACGCACAAGAAACCCTTATTCTGGGGGACTTCAACCTAGATTGGTTCACCTGTATATCAGAACCACCAAGTAATCTAATAAATCTCCATGACTACCAGCAGCTAGTCCAAATTCCAACTAGATGTGATAAAAAAATCTAAAAGGGAATCCATCCTTGACTGGGACCTAACTAAACCCCACATTGTACCCTCACACAGGCAGTCTCCCAGACACCTTAAGTGACCACAACATAATATATTTTATATGTAGTAGAACAAGCATATGCAAAACCACTAACTATATATCCACTAGAAACACAAAAAAATTCTCTCCTGAGGTCCTCAACACTTTAACTGTGACTGGACCCCCCTAAAAACCCCCCCACTTGACCAGGCTGTAGCATATTTCAACAAAACATTTCTACAATACCTAGACACTGTCGCTCCATTGCGCAAAATCAAGGTTAGAACCTCTACAAACCCCTGGCTCAGTAAAGAAACCAAACAAATCCTCAAGTCCAGAGACACTGCCTGGCTTTACTATCAAAAAAACAAAGAAACACAAAGCCTAAGTACCAAGAACTGTGCAACTGTGCAAAAAAATGCATTAGGATGGACAAAAAATCCTACTACACAACATTACAAACTAAACAACAACACAACCCGCAAAAATTTTGGAAAAATGTAAACCAGCTACTAAAATCTACACAAAAGGCTACCCCCAAACCAACCACCTCTGACACTAAAGTTCCTATCGAAACACAATTCAACTCCCACTTTGTGAACTCAATTCTATCCTTAGTATCACAGGGCAGTTCCTTCCTCACTATCCCCCCCAACACAAACACTAATACAAGCTTTACCCTCAAAACAGTTTCCACCACTTCAATCAAAAGCATGCTCTCCAAACTAAAAAACCTCAACAGCACACAACCTACTCCCCAGCTATTTCTTGAAACTCACAGCAGATGCTATTGCTATCCCAGTCTCCACTCTCATAAACAGATGAATTGTTGAAAACTATGTGCCAAAACTCTGGAAAATATCCTATGTTACACCCATACATAAAGGCGGGACCTCCACTGAACTTAACTACAGACCCATTGCTTTACTCTCCCCCCTGGCCAAAATCCTAGAAAAATGCATCCATACCCAGATGCTAAACTATCTCCTAGACAGCAACATCCCGTCACCTACTCAGCATGGTTTCAGACCTGCCCATAGTACCACTACAGCCCTCCTCTGCTTCACAGACACAGTAAACCATCTCAAAATTGAAGGTCTACAAGTGTCAACTCTTTTTGGATATGTCCAAAGCATTTGACACATCTCACACCAAATCCTGCTAAACAAACTAAACCAATATCTATCAAATTCCACTCTTACCTGGTTCCAAAGCTACTTAACTGACAGGTACCAAGCTGTGAAATGGGAAAATTCTCTCTCTCCTCAGCTGCCCATAACTATAGGAGTCTCACAGGGTTCTATCTTAGGACCACTACTATTCACAGTCTTCACAAATGACCTCCATACCTCCACACAGCATGCATCTATAATTCTGTATGCAGATGACTACCTTAATCTGTGCTGCACAAAACATTCCCACCCTCCTGCAAACTCAACTAGCATTCTCAGGCATTGAAAACTACCTTACCAAAGCCCAACTTATCCTCAATCCAAAGAAAACTCAGCTTATGATTATAACCAGTTCTAACAAAAACACTTAACAGTCAATTCACTATCTACTCCACTAATGCTACTCCAATTGTTCCAGTGGCACAGGCTAAGCTATTGGGAATAACCATAGATTCCCACCTAAAATTTGATAGTCATCTCAACTTAACTATTAAAAAAGTACATGCCAAACTGGGGTCGCTCTACCGTATCAAAACATTTCTTACCAACAACACAAGATCAGTCATTGCTCGCTCCCAACTTCTATCCACCCTACTCTATGCATCTCTAATTCTGACTAATCTCAACAAAACTGAACTAAGCAAAATGGAAGCCTGCTATAACAGAATTGCCCGCTTTGCTGCAAATTGCTCATATAGAACTCATCACTGTGCTGCTTTGAGACAGCTCCACTGCTTAAACTGCCCAACCTCCTAACCTACAATCAGCTCTGCCTCTGTCATTCTATCTATTACCTCCCCAATAAGTGCCCTACCCTCAAAAACCTAGTACATCACTCAGCCAAAAGGCCTCTTAGGTCATCAAGCAAACTACTACTAGAAATCACCAACAGCTACAATAGCTTTGGAGATGCACTATATAGTAGTTCAGTGGCTAAAAAATGGAACTGTCCCTACAAGCATTCAAAACACATCATCCAAAGCCTCCTTTAAAGACCTCATCAGACAACATCTCAAGGAAAGTTGGTAGTGCCATGATTGCTCCCTCTGATTGTGTGTTTTTAAACAAGAATATACATCAAAACATTTTACATGTAAATACTTCAATATATGGGATACACATTTTTCTGGTATAAATAAAAACTTATAAAAATTATGTTTTATTAGTGGTGGGGGAATTAACTGGTGGTGAGAGGTGGTTAACTCAAACAGGAATATTGTTTGAGTTAGGAGTCTCTAAAGTCCATGAAAGGGGTGAGGATTCATAGAATTATTAGTTTTTTTGTATATAGGTTCATAGGTAGGTATTAGGCTATTGACCCTAGGACCTATATAAGCCTAGCCAAAAAGGTACCCTGGCTTTCACCACCCAAGAACATTATTTTCCTCTGCCCCTGCCAAGCAGAGCCACATAATTGATCCCCAGGGTGAATTTCCAATTTCCCATACAAACAAGATTTTTCTTGAGTGCTAATGAGGAGCTCTGTTTGACATAGATAGCTAGTCTGTTCCATAGTATGGGAAGTCTCTGGGACAGGAGTCTATCCCTCCAGCAGGTTCTGTTTATAATGGTGACAAAGTTTAGGTCCCTACAGCATGTAGCTCAGAGGGACTGGGATTTCTTTAAGTGGAGTATGTCCAACAGCTCTGGGTTTGACATAACTTTGTATGTTAGGCAGAGATTGCCTCCGAGTAGACGATATGAAAGAGTAAAGCTGGAGTTTTTTTTTAGATGGTCTGCATAGGGTATCTGTTTGAGGCCAGTAATCCTCTTTGTGAGGTATTTCTGTGGCCTTTCCAGTTGTTGATGTCTTGTGAGGTACATACCAAAAGGGGCATTGCACTCTATAATGGATCTAATGAGTGAGGAGTAGAGGGGAACAACCTTTTTCTGGATGAGAAACCTTTTGTGATGGTGTGCCACGTAGAAGGATCTCCTGACCACTGTGGCGATGTGATTATCAAAGGAGAGACTAGTGTCCACCTGTGTCACAAGGTCTCTTATCACACTTTCGGTGTTACAAGGTCTCTTATCACACTTTCGGTGTTAAGTAGACTACCACCTATGTGGTACTTCATGGGTACAGAGTTTTTACCAAAGGGGATGACAATGCACTTTTTGGCATTGAGCTTCAGGCCATGGCTTTGACACCAGGCATCTGTCTCAGTGAGGCCCTTTTGTAGGATGTCCACATCGTTAGGAGTTTCAATTATGGCTCCTAGTTTGCAGTTATCTGCAAACATTAGCCAAGGACCTTCTGTGTTTGGTATCTACTTCTCTGAAGTACAGGCTAACAGGAGAGGACCCAGGACTGAACCCTGTGGTACTCCACTTGTCACTGGTCTGAAGTCAGATTTGAAGTCTGCTACTTTCAGTGTGGGGTTCTGTCTGAGCCAGTTGGCAACTCATTTTGTGACATAGGGATTTATACCTAGTTTAGTGAATTTATCTATAATTCCAGAGTGGGGGATGGTGTTGAAAGCCTTGGCGAGATCTAAATAGGCTGTGTGTACCACCTTACCCTCATCAATGGCTTTGGTGACTGTTTCAAAGAAGTCTATCAGGTTTAGGAAACATGATCTGCCTTTTACAAACCAGAACTGGGTAGGGTCCAAAGTTTGGAGATTACCACCACCATCTTTGTTTACGAGTTCCATGATGATATGTTCCATGGCCTTGCGACCAGGCTCATCAGGCTAATGGGGTGGTAGTTCCCAGGGTCTGTCATGGCTCCCCCTTTGTGGAGTGGGATAACAGTCATGGTGCACCATTCAGTGGGCACAAAGCCTGAGGTGAGGCTATGATTGAACATGGTACTTAGGTGGGGTGCCAGTTCGTTCTGTACTTCATGTAGAACGCAGCCTGGGATATTGTTAGGTCCCATGGCTGCTGTGTTCTTGGCTTTTGAGTGTGTGTTTTTACCTGTGCAGCCATGATTACAGGAACTCTGCATTCTTCCGGTATAGAGATGGGCTTTCTAGGGTGTGAGGGGGGGGGGTAAAGTTAGCACTGAACCTATCTGCCAGGATGTTGGCAATATCAGTTGGTTCTGTATATTTAGTGCCATTGTGCTGTAACTCAGAGCAGATCTGAGTTTTGCCATTGTGATTCTTGACATAGCTAGAGAATGCTTTGTGGTTGTCTTTAGAGTCAGTGGCAATTTTGTTTTCATAACTAGCTTTGGAGGATTTTATGAGGGATCTCAGCTTCTTACTGAAGCTGACCAGGGAGTTCCTCCAGTCTTGGGATTTTACTTTTTTGCAACAGTTTCTTTCTTCTGTTGTAGAGTTTATTTATGGCAGAGGGCCACCAGATTGGCTTCCTTTTTTTGTAGGATAGCATCTTGGTTCTATTAGGGATAGCATGATCCATGCACTCGTGTAAGTGCTTATAAAGTGCATTTGTGTAGCATTCAGCAGTCGTACCTCTACTGTCCATCTGCATGGGTGCCATGAAGTTTGCCACTTCTGCCAAGTGATTTTAGCTTTGGAGAAGTTTTTTTTACAGTGGTTTCCCTAATGGGGGGTGGGGGCGGGATGTGGATGTCTATGGTGATTAGCTTGTGGTCGGATCTGACCAACGAGGAATTGACCACTGTGTGCAACACCGGTCACCCATACTGGTAATGACCAGGTCTAGGATATCGCTGCCCCTGGTGGGGGTGTGAATAAGTTGATCCAAGGCTTTGGAATTTAGGAATTCCAGAAAATGTTGAGCAAAAGAGTTGGCACATGAGTAATTTTCCTAGTTAATGGTGGGGTAGTTGAAATCGCCCATTATTAGGGTGCTGGGATGTACACTAATATTTTCCAGTGTATGAAGAAATGAGAAGTGGGAATCCTGGGGCATGGTGGGGGGGTCTGTAGCAAGCTACAATTTGGATTGCGGTCTTGCCCAGAGTTAATTGCACTTGGACAATCTCGGTTGCATTATGCTGTGCAACTAGCCTGGAGGTGTGGATATCCTTAATGAATATGGACATGCCTCCACGTTGAGTGCTTCGGTCTGGGTTAGGTAGCCAAAAGGTGTGGTATGAATTATAGCCTGGTAATGCAGGGGTGCTCTCTGGAGCTTTGAACCAGGTCTTTGTCACTTCACAGATGTCTATGTTCTCCATTTTAAGGAGTGCCTTGAGTGAGTGCATTTTGAGGTTTAGACTTCTAGCATTGAGTAGCATTACCCTCAGATTTTGCTTGCTTGTACCTGTTATGGTGGTGAATTTGTCATTTGAACCTTGCCTAGAAAAGGCACTATAGCGGTGACAAGAGCCTTAGTCAGTATCCAGAATCTCAAGGGTGGCAGGTGCGGGCCATCTCTGCCAAAGCATCATGGTCTGTCGATCATATCATCCCAGGCAGACAAATTCTGGATCCCCTTAGAATGGCACCAGAAGCTTAGCCAATTGCCGTCAATAATTTTGTCCTTGCACTGTGGTATCATTCTGGGTGATGGCAGGATGCTACTCAGGGCTAGGGTCATACCTGCCTGGGCTACAAAATCAGAGAGCTCTTCCAGATCTCACTTCATGTAGTCCAGGGAGGTACGTCTCAGGTCATTCACACCAACATGTTCAATGACAGTCATATTTGTACTTGTGGAGTGACCTGAGTGCGTGCGTTATGTGGCAGATCCTGGCGCCCAACAGGCAGCCGACAGTAACTTTCTCCTTGTTTAGCCTGGTGAGTGGAACATCAGTGTGCCTGACTATAGTGTCACCTATTACTAGAGTGTTGGGTACGTTATGCCTTATGGGCTGTGGTTGAGTGGCACACTGATTTTGTGGGCTGTGTGTCATTTGGGTTGTGTTGGGGGGTGGAGTTTGCTTGCATTTCTGCTTTGGAGGTCCCTGTTGCTTTGGCAGGTTTTTATTGAGAGCCTCCATGAATGTAGGTGTGTGTTTTGGGTTTCTGTGTGTGTTTTGGTGGTGTAGGTTTTGAGGGACTATGTGATGAGTGTGGTATGGTACAAGTGTTTACCTTTCTCCTCTTGACCGTCTAGTCCAGTCTTGGGTGAAGAGAACTTTGCTTCCAGTTTGGCTATATAAGTGCATATCTCTCAGGTTGTAGTGTTGGGTGATAGGAGAGGGTCGTCTGTGTACATGAGGCAATTGCTGCATTGTCCCAACATGCCCAGATTCATCAGGTATTAAAAAAACACATGGAGATGACCCTTAGACATGCCTGGATAGGTGCTTAAGTACTAAAACTGCTTTCCTCTAGACAGGTGAGGAAAGTTGAGTGTTGTAGTAATTTGTACCTTATTTAGTGCTTACAATGAGTTTTGAACAAGTGCTGAGTGCAAAGAAACAGATTTGAGTGGTAAAACTGGCTAGTTCTAAGAAATAAAATTAAACTAGAAGGCTTCCCTCCAATACAGAGAGGCATGGGGGCTCAGAAGCTTACAAATAGTCCTGGATAGAGCAAATATGTATGTGGACTAGACTACTTACAGGAAAGGCAGGAAACAAGCTTAGAATTTTTTTCCCTTCCCAAATGCTCTCATTGTACACAGTAGGAGTGCCTGAAATCAGAATAAGATCTCACTGCACTCAGTTGAGTGAGCCAATGAGATAGGCCCAGAAGTAGTATCCAAATACAAATTTACAAGAGGGGCATGCAATTTCAAAGCCACCAAGATTAACACCAAAACAAGAACAGGAAGGGGGATAGGAGCTAATGGTAGAGACAGACACAATTTTCAGTTCAATTAATGTTCAGCGAGACACAAAAAAATAAAATGCAGTAGAATATGAAAACGTGCAGATAAAAGTGTACTTAATATAGTTACTATAGCACTTTAGATTCATAGATTCATAGATTAGTACTAGGCTAATTGCCCTTGGGGGCCATTTCTAGCCTAGCCAATTACCCCATGTGAGAATCAAACCCTGAACCTTGTGTTTGTAAGGTAAACACCTTAACCGTTATGCCAACATCCCACCTCCCACTTATATAGTTAACACTTGTTACTATAGCACTTATATAGTTAATATGTTCTGTTTTGGTGTCTAAAGATTTAATATATACTATTGCTTGATATAATTTAGATTACAGATTTAACAAAACATCTTAGTACAGTAGGAATAAAAATGAATGTGAATATAATTAAATCAATGCTCATCACTCAAGTAAACTCAACCATTGCTAGTTATGCTAACTTTAAAATGTTTATCTATTAATATTAATGGGTTAAATAATAGTTCTAAGAGGATACGTTTATATAAATACATGAAACTTTTTAATCCCACGGTATTTTTACAAGAAACATCTCTTAAAGGATGACAAATAGACTTAATACTATCTAGTTCACAACAACAAAAAGGAGCTGTTGCAATACTATGTAATACTACACCATTCACTAAAATAATAGATATATACAATAAGGGTACGTTTTGCACTGTTACATTAGAACTTAATAGGAAAATATACACCTTGACTAGTATTTCCTGGATACCAGGGATAGGTATTCACACAGTTAAACACAAACCAAATGGTAACATTTTCTAAAGGAATTCTTTTAGCAGGAGATTTCAATCGTATAGTTAATGAAAAAGATTCAACTGCTATTTATAAAAGAACACTATCCGCAAAACAAATTGGACTGAATTTGCAGATACATATCATATTAGCTACATCAATGATTTTGCTGATTCAAATTCCCTTTTACACATACTTCTGTCAAAGGCATGGTTCATATTCTAGAATTGATAGAGTTTATATAGTCTAATCAGTTAATAATCTAAGCAAAGTTAAAGTACATTCATGTCCATTATCTGATCATAATGCTGCATCTTTTGATCTATTAATGAATCCAAACAATTGTACTCAAATTAAAAGAATTCCAGCATACTTAATTACCCCATCAGACTTTAAAGAATTCGTCACTTCTGAAACAAAAAATGTTTAGTCTTAATAGTACTGAGGACATATCTGACATTTATGTCTGGGATGCTGTAAAAGCCTACCTTTATGGGGTACATTAATAAAACAACAATGGGATAAGGAATTAATAACACTTGAAAAGAAAACTGATAAAACTACATAATCAGATAAACAAAACCAGTAAGGTTGAAGAAATCAATACTTTGAATAGTAAATATTTAGAAATTTAAGACCAAGATTAACCTATAAAGATATAAATTCATAAAAGTTTTCCACTAACCCCAAGTCATTAAATAAACTGGCTATCAAAACTAAGAGGCTTAGTGAACTTCACCATATTAAAGAGATCTATTCAGGGGAAGAGAAAGATGGTAGCTGAATTCGGAGATATATTAATGGAATTTAGAGATTATTTTAACAAAATTAATCAGAGCTCAACTACATTAGATCTTAAAGAATCTAAGATCTTTCATCAAGAAATATAGCAAAAACAAATTAATAGAATAAATTAATGCCTTAGATAAAACAATGTCAATGTCAGAAATAAAATATCAAATTAATGTTTTAAAACAAAACAAGGCCCCAGGTAATAATGAGATTATTCCAGAAATCTATAAAATACTACCCAAAGAAGCATTAACTTTATTACATCAAGTTTTTTCTCAGTGTCAATATTTAATGTTCCACCCTCCTGGAAATACACACTCATCTTGCCCATACTGAAGACGGATAAAGATCCCTCTAGGTGCTCCTCATATAGACCAATCTCACTTTTGAACGTAGACTATAAAATACTTATGTCCATTTATGAAAATAGATTGAATAAATTCCTTCTATTTCTGGCTGAAGGCCAAATAGGATTTGTTTTAAATAGAAATACTTATGACACTGTTAAAAGATTAACAGTAACAGATCATGCTGTCAATTCTAAGAAAAAATTAACCTTACTAAGTTTGGATATAAACTGTGCCTTTGACTCAGTTAATTGGGATCATCTCTTTTATACATTAGCAACATTAAACTTTTCCAATAAATTCATACATCTTATATCACACCTTTATAATGGATATCAGGCATATATAAAGATTGGCTAATATAACCCATAACATTCCAATATATAAAGGAACTAAACAAGGATGTCCCCTTTCTCCTTTATTTACTCTCATAATGGAACCCCTAGCTAATTATGTAAGAATGAATCCAGACATTGAGGGTTTTAGTCCGAATTCTGAGGTAACCCCCAAAGTACAACTACTTGTTCATGAAATTCTCCTTGCCATTAAAGGAACAAATTAAACTTTTCAAGCTATATTTGATGTCATGGAATATTTTCAAAAGAAATCTGACAATTTTAAATGACACCAAAACAAAAATACTCTCCATTAATTCAAATGCTAATCTTTGGGATCAGAAATGTATTAATTATTTGGTTAAAAAACAGCCCATTTAACATATTTAAGAATTGTATTAGCTTATATAAATGATACAAGATTAAATTATAACAATAGCATATCCTCTATAAGAAATATAACTACTATGTGGAAACAACTCTTATTTACAATGGAGGAGAAACTTTGAATTATTAAAATGATTTCACCTAAGGTACTTTATATTATACAATCCACATACAAATCAACACAATGGTTTTGAAGTTTTTGTGGTGCCCAAATAAACTCAGAGTAGCTTTTACTCATCATATGAGAGATTGCTTTTTAGGAGGGATAGGTTTACCCGATATAGAATTATACTTTATATGGTGATCAAGACTTTCTCTTTACTAATGAAAATTATTCAGCCTGATGGAAAACGTTGCAAGAAGTTCTCTGCTTTAATATCAATGAGAGGTCCAGTTCTAACTCTAAATATTGAATAATCCATTTATTTGGATTTTAAAAATATTTTCTGCTGAACAAAAATCCAAGCAACTCCCCCTACTATATGAAACTTATTAAATGATTTCTGAAATTGTATATATAAAAATACAACTTATAAACATTGGATATTTAGTTTTCCTATTGCCTACACAAAAGGATGTTATTTCCACCTCCAATTTTCCTGACATTATCTTGTTGAAGGAAAAAAACTTGCTTTCTGGTTTCAGCTCTTAGGAGATAAGTTAATCCCCTTAGAACATCTAATAATACAATATGACTTGAATAGAAACTGACAGTTACAACTCCAGTCATATAGACAAATTCATGGTCGACAAAAATCAATTCCTCTAAGTTCAATAACATCAACACCTAAACTAATAAAATTTTTGATCACACATTCACCAAGATACATTCAAGGAATGTAAACTTTCAATAATATATAGAATAATCAACAATGAAACAAAAAGTATGATAGATAATTACTGGAATTCTTTCATTTCAATTAATGTCACCTGATGATGATAAAAAAAATAATCGTAGAATCTAGACAAAATACATCCTTACTTAGATGGAGATTATACTCATGGAAATTTATGAAGACTTTTTTACACACCCCATAAGTTGGAATTGGTCAGCAAGGAAAAGGTATTCTGTTGGAGATGCAAAACAGAAACTAAAGCAAATTGGTCACATATGTTTTATGACTGCATAGCTTTGAAGCAATATTGGGAAAACATTAATTTTATTCAAGATTTTTTTAGCTAAATTTATTTTATCTAAATCTTTGACTTTAATACTCAGATTCCTAAATGTATTAGGATAATTAAATACCCTTTATTATAGTCTGTTTTGGCAGTAGTTTGAAAAGTGATAACCAGATGTTGGAAATCTGAATATCCCCCTTTATTTACAGAATTCAAGAATATTCTTACTGAACTATGTCAATTGTAAATAAAAACTATCAAAAACTATTACATCTTTTTCAAAATCTGTGGTCCAATTTAGAAAAGAATTCACACATTACGTAATGATATCATTTGTTTTATAGTGATGTTAAAAATGTATCTAATAGACACCAATGTAAATACTTTGTGTGTATATTCTTTGCATTAACACACAATTTCCTTATTGTATTTCTGTAATTGATTTTGCATTAAAAACGTTTTTCTGTTTAAATAATTAACAAAATAATCTGCATACAACATACAGTCATAATTGTAAAAGCTAGTTAAATGAGTATATAAGTAAAAGAAAATATAGGATGACAAAAATCATTATGCTTATTTACTTACATATACAACCTATATCACATCACATACAAGTTGTTAAAAGAAAAAACAAATAAGTTGCATATTAAATGAATGTCACTAAAAAGTACTGGACAATCTATGAAGAGTCATAATTCTAATAATGTTTCACAGCCTATAAGCTAAGTAGCCTACACTAACCTCCTAAAAGACCTGCATGTTTTGTTATAAATGTTAATGTGCAAGCTGTCAAATAGTTAATTCAGGGTAGGTTAGTGCACATGCAAAACAGGCACCAGTCTTTAAAACAATAACTACTACCGCAAACAGTAAGACTCCCCCATCCACCCACAAGATTAGGAAAACAAATGTCACAAGGTGACCAACTAAAAAATTATATTTCATTTTAGGTACACAGGTCAAAGGAAGTATCACTGAAGCCCCATGGGCCAGTGGCATATTTAATTTGTTACCATTGTAGTTCCCAGACTTCTAAAAAAATCTTCCATGGCCCTCATTTTAGTTCCATCTAGAATTTCAACATAAAACTGAAATGAGTGTCATGTATTTAATTGTATACGTATATATAGGGCATTCTGCTGGTCTTTTCTTCTGTGTCTCTCTAAGGTGTCAAACCCTGTCCTTAAAAATTCTCAGTTTTCCCAACATAAAAAGGACAGTCTTTACATTAAGCCACATAGACAAAAACTCTGTATAAAATAATTACATGGCTTAGGAGGCTGTATTCTTCCATACTTGTGCATATTAATATATTTCCTTCTTTAATGCAAGGACAATATTTACATATACCACCATTAAACATATCCCTCCTATTAGTTCTTCTAGACAATCTAGGTATCCTTTCAATGCAATTAAGGAACCAATCCCCACTGAATATAATGCAGGGTGCAGATTCCATCTTTTATGTGCTGATGCCACCAACCACAAATAATTTCCAGGTTTTTACATAAAATTTCACAAATATGTTTGGAATCACTATTATATGAAATAGTGCATCCTAGCTTGTTGTGTTGACTCTGTTTTAAGTTAACAGTTATGTTGGTTAGAATACCTCCATTAAAACTATGTCTTAATAGGGGTTCAGTACTAAATATCGAAATTCCACAATCCCAAGACTCTGAATACATACACCCATAATCTCAAGATTGCGGAATCTCAAAATAAAAAAAAAACACTACAACACAAAACTAACATTAAGAACATTTATGCAGGGGGGCAACCCCCCACACCCCCTGCAACTTAAATATACCAACTCCAAGATTGCACTACAGTGGAGAGAATGGCAAAGTTCCCATTCTGCACTGTATGGCAAAGTCCATTCACTGTTTGAGACTCCACAATCTCGAGATTCTGGGCATCAGTGTTCAGAGTCTTGGGATTGTGTAATTTCTATATTTAGTAGTGAACCCCTTAATAGGTGTATATAGACCCCCTTGGTCTTTCTGTCAATTACTTCGATAAAAATCTTCAGGGTAACCCCATTGGATAGCATCGATTTTAAGACATTACACACAACATTAAAGGTATCAGTAACAGAAATCATATCCGCCTAAATGCCCTTTGACCAATGCCTTCTTTTGGTGTGTGAGATGACAGCTATTACAATGTAAGAGTTAGAATACATTGGTTTCCTATAAATGGTTGATGTAAACTGCCCATTGTATATGTCTCAAGTTCAACATCTAAATAAAAACTATTAGACTGAACTAAAGTGAACTTCAAAAATCAGTAGTTTTATTAATATACTGAAAAAAATTCTAAAAGTCTTTGTATCCTTCCAAAAAATAATATTGTCCCAGTATTGACCATTTAGGACCCAACTATTTTCAAAACCCGGTTGAAACAAAACTGTGCTTCAAATATACCATTGCAATGCTGGCAAACTGGGAAAAATCTGCCCCCAGGTCCAATCCTGTACTCAGTTTATAAATACAGCAATCAAAATATAACTTTCTTCTAAAATGGGTTCCATTAAAGTGCCTATAACCTTGACTATGCTGGTATCAAAACTCTCAGTTTGGGTTAAATAAATATTGGAACCATTCCACACCAAGAGTTTGGGGTACAGAATAAAATAAATCTCAGACGTCTATTGTTACAAAAATGGGATCACTGTCAAACTGGCTGTCCCACACATAGCTCAAAGTCCCAAAAATCTTTAAAAATGTTTCTCCCTTTTCAATACATTTTTAAATTTAAGGTCCATATATTTATCCATCCCTTTGGACCTTTCACATCGACAATAGGCTGCATATGAGGATCAAGAACACTTTTGTATATTTTAGGTATCACAGAAACGCTGAGGATACAAATGTAGTCAATCCTAAGATATTTGTAATCTGTATCAGAGATTAATTCATCAATAAATCAAACAAAGCACTGTCCATTTTTGAATATGCAATGTTTAACTCGTTTCTCATAATCTCAGTGTATTGATCAAATAGTAATATCCCCTCTATTTTCCAGTTATAGCCAAAGGTGTTCATGACAACTAACTCTCCACCTTTATCAGGTGTCATTAACCTGAGATGCCTCTTTTACTTTGCATTATGTTCAACATCTTTAGTTTGTCACTCAAAATTTGATGTCACTTTCCCATGATTCTTTCTAAGGGCCTGCCTGATATCCAGCTCACATTTTATTCAAACAAAGCTATAGCTGGATGTAAAGGTGGGCTATATAAACTAGGTCTTCTAATAGTGTGAAGGTTAGCATCAAAGCTAGTTGAATCAATAAGTAATAATGAAAAGTTTCATTTCTTAGTGTATAGTTTAAAATCAACTTAAGTCCGAGATAAACTACCAGCTTGACATAGTACGAATGTCATCCCTTTCTCAGAGTTCTGTATATTCACTAGTAATTTCAAGGAAAATTATAGACCTTAAAATCCTCCTTTAGATTAATCACAATGTGGTCTCAGCTCCATGCCTGATGTCTCCTCGCTACCCTCTCCGCCCCCTGTATCTGATGTGGCGCTTGTAAATGTCCCTTCATTGGGTCCCGAGAAGGTCTGTGGTTGATACCTCTGGTTGGTTGTTTGTTCTTCAATCTCTTGGGCCTCTGAAGTAGTGGATAATCTAAATGGTCTGGGTATTCATTGGAGTTATTCAAAGGAACATACAATTAATCCATCTCCTCAAAGAGCACACCTTTTTGCCCCTGACCACTAGGTTTACAGCAGGCCATCTGTTTGTTCTAATCATCCCTATCCTATCTTAGTTTCTCTCTTCTCTCTTCTCATCTTAACAGTGTTAACAAACTTGTCAGCTTTAGAAAAATCATGATATAATCCCTTACATATTATTCAAACAAATCCTGACAAACTGAATTGTCCAAACAATTAATGTCCTTCTCCAGTTCTTTAATAGCCACATTGTGTTTAGTCAATAGTTCCATTAGTTTAATAGCCACATTATTGTGTTTAGTCAATAGTTCCATTAGTTCAAATACATATCTGTTGAATAAAACAGAAAGCTCTCTATGTAAACTGGATCCTTCGAGTCCTAAAGGAAATTTCCACATTCCTAATTATAGCTCTCAAAATCGTATCCCAAAAATAATGGAGTTGCTAGAATGAAAGGTCTTGTGTTACCATACATTTTCTGAAGGATATGAAGTCTGAAACTTAAATGACTGTCATTTAGTTCATTCCTCACTGATTTTCCACAAAAATCCATAAAAATCACACATTTTATGAGGAACAGAACAAAAATATGAGGCAAAAATCTTGACATTCTCAGAAAATCTGTATAATTGAGGTATGTTCCCAATGCATTTGCAAAAATCACTGTTCAACTTTAGTTTACGAAACTTGGTCAACTTGTTTTCAGATTTATATAATTGTTTATATAATGAAACACCATGTGTGTTCTCAATGTCAGGGGGATGAGAAAAGGTAACACTCACCCAGATCAATATTCTTTTTCAATTACCACCCCCCTCAGTTGGGCAAATTACTCACTGCATCTCAACACCAATGACCTATCGGTTCCATAGTATGGTGGAACTTAGGCCATTTAACACTGTACTGGTGTAACACCTCTGGCTCCTTGGGAAAGGTTTCTTTCATTGTTTTGAAAAGGCAAATCCCTGATCATCAAAAAGTCATTTGAAGCTTGTGAAACAACCTTTTGGCTAAGCTGATCAATCAACCTGGAGAGGTTCCCAATAGTTCTCAAACAAGTCTTTTGAAACCCAAATGCTCTGAGTTTGTTCCTCCATGAATATCAAGCAGAACCAAGCAGGAAACCAGTTAACATTGAAAACAAACTTACATGAACCAAACACAGTAATTTCCTACAGGACTCAAGTTTAGTAGAGATGGTAGATGGTGAAGTGATGGGGAAACAGAGGGTCTGACTCTGTAGTGCAAGAGATTTCCATTTATTTGATGTGCCCATGTTGTTCCATTGTTTTCCTACATTAGCAACTTTACTTCATCACTCACACATACTGAGGTGGCGCAAGCAGTTGTCATGGCTGCATTTGTTTTGAGTGTGTTTGAGTAACAGTGAATGCAATCTGCTATGATGCTCATTTGTTTGTAGGACATTTGCTGTAACAAAGTTCAGCGACTAGAAAGGTGGACTCCTCCTGTGGTCAGGAGTGGATGGGAGGGTATGGGAGAGGAATGACTCAGTGCGACCAGAGATATATTTTGGAGAGAAAGAAAACTTATTGTATGTAGCTTGTCAGCAGAAGGAAATGTTCTTATGAAACGCACAAGAAGAGATGCATTTCAGCCCACTTTCTGTTTCAGAGAGCATATGGAGTTTCTATTGCTTTGACAACAAAAACATTAACATAGTATTTAAATTAATTATTCATTAGTTAACACCAAGGCATCCAAAAGAAAGAGAAAAGGGGGAGAACCAAGCTTTGTTTCAATCATCTTGGATACTTATCATACCAATGGCCTCTGTATGAATTTAGTTTAAAACATGAAATCTTGAAATTACTGTAAGTACAACCTGACACTGAATGAAGACGTGGTAACAGCTCATTGTGTTGCTGTTTTACTTTAAACACTGACATTTATTCTTATGAACAATTTTATTTTGATTTATTACTACTGCTATGTTATGCAGGTGCGTACTATGACTGCTTTGTGTTTTACTGGCATGCTGCATAAGTAATGTATGTAAATAATAAAGAAGGTAAAGGGGAGGTGGAGAATGAACAAAAGTGACAGCACCACTTTAAGAGACACGATACATGAAATGTACAGAAAATGATAACCACTTAATGTATGCTCAGTTGATTCTAAATTTTAAATAACTGAAAGATCACTTTTGGATAAAATGCTAGAGATCACCTTTATTAAAAGAAGCTATAGCAAGAATGTTATAGTTGAACACTTGTTGCGTTGATTAGCAGAACGTCCTCACTATGCTTAAGAACTCGTCTTCAGTACACTTAACATAATTTCATCTTCTTATGGAAATTGATATTTGATGCACTCAATATTTAACATGTTTAAAAGGGAAACTTTAAAATATGCACATATATTAACTGATTCATTATTTTACACAGAGAAGATATAAATAATTTTAAGCCACAAACAATGCTTTATTTATACATGGGGGTGAGTTTTACATGCATGTGGAGACATTCTGCTCATTGATAAGATATGGGTAAAGCTGAGCAGGTTATGGTCTTCCTGGTTAATACAACTGTGAATATGATAATGAGATGGTGTTTGATACACTTGATGGAGATAATAGATGGAGTAATGGTGGAATTGAGAGAGGGGGAGAATGATTTTCTAATGTGAGAGACTATGTACCTGATGTGCTCTCTGTCCCATTGTCTTTCCAATCAAGTGACTTTGCTTTTTTTCGCACACATGTGCTTAAGGTACCAAAGCAGTTGTGACAGTCGTGCTCAACTGAGTATCTCAGCAAAAGTGAAGAGTTTATTATGGGGTTCATTTGACTTTGTAGCAGATTTACTGAAGATGAGTGCTGCAATTAGAGGGTTGGTTCCTTTGTGATAAAATGTGGGTGAGAGGGGAATGTGAAAGAAGAGACTTGGTGCAAATTACTGTAAGAGGAATAAAACTGGTTGTTTGTAACTTGTGGACAGAACCAAATGTTCCTCTGAACCTAGAAGGCAAAATAGGATACATTTGTGTTCACTCTCCTTTTCAGTGCATGCACTGTTTTTTTTTTGTTACTACACCAGCATCACATTATTCAAGTAATTATTCATCAATCAACAGCAAGGGGTCCAATAGAAAGAGAAGGGGATGGGACTAAGAGTTCTCTCATTAATCCTGAACATTTCTTATAGTAATGCTCTCTATGTGAATCCAAAATAGGAAACCTTAAACATAATGTAGGTATAACTTAGCATGAAATAAAAAGGAGTTAAGAAATCATTTGGGTTATCTTACTCCATTTAAATAACTTTACTGGAAAGGCTCACCCAGACTCTGCTGCAGTTTGCTGTGAGGGAAAAGTTGGTTTGCTTTTTAATTGTATTCTGTATTGCTTTATTGCCTTTTTCTATTTTGTATTCTGTGATTTGTTTTCTTTACTCTGTGTTTTACTTGTTTTCTGCTTTTAAGTGCATATTAAAACTTGGAGACACCACAGCTGTCTCTCTTGTGAGTCAGAAAATGTTCCCACCATCCCACTCGGTTACTGTTGTCTTCTTAACCACCACTTTCTAGTTGCCTGCCCCTTATTTCAATTTGACCATATATCTCGTTTCCTCTCTGCTTTTACTGGTTAGTGTGAGTAAGCACAAAATTATCATTTTGTGAAATCACTTCCATTCGACTATTTAAATTTATTGGCCATCCTACTGTATTCCATAGTACCAGAATAAAAAAGTGACCACCCCCTTTCAATCTATCTTGTTTTACAAATAGTGACTCCACTAAAAACTTTTTAGACAGGTAAAGCTCAAGTTACCTACTTTCAGATCTAACTAGTGCACAATGCAGTGTTTAGGATAAACCATTTTTTCATCTTACCTTTAAGCATCTATTGCAAGACCACCAGTTAATGGAGAGACCACATTCTGCCTCTCAGTAGTCCTCTTGGAATTAGTGCTTCTGTTTTCTCCTGGGGAGACACGGAGTGCGGTAACATTACTTCCGGGAGACTACTGATCACCAGAAAGCTTAACTGCTTTATAGGTGACAGCTTGGAATCTGTGCTTATATTCTGATCCTGGTGAGAGTAGGAGCAGAATGCATTGATTCCCAACTTTCTGGTTGGAGAGTGAGTGTCTGTGCTCAACGTACCCGATTGGTCTGGTTGCTACTCGAGGCATCTACCAGAAAAAGGCTACAAGCCTGCAGACCCTTGCAACATCTGGAACAAGAATGTGGATCACCAAACAGGCCATGACCTGCTTCAGTTCTTGGGACTGGTGCTATCATTTTGCTTCTAATGAAAGAAGGAAAGGAGTATTGCATCCCGAGAGAGTGAAGCTGTGCTGAAACCAGCATTAATAGTAGCCAGGCAGTAACCATCCATGTGACTCCCCTCTTTTCATCATTCTTGACAAGCTAATTCTTTATTTTCAGTAAGTACTGCATGATTTCTTCCCAACTTTAAAATATCTGCCTAAATACTTCATCCTTAAATTGTCAGGGTCTAGGCATCAGATTCCCCTCAAGTGTTTGGCAGTGCTCTATACAGACTCAGACAATGAGCGTCATTTGTCCTGTAAAAGGCTCCAGTACTTAATATATTGAGCTCATTTCATATCCAGGCATGTCTAAAGGTCAGTTCCCTGTGCTTTCTCCTGTCAACCTGGTGAACTTGGGCATCCTGATGCAATGTAGCAACTGCCTCATGTACACAGACAACCTTCTCCTCTTACCTCCCAACACTATGACTTGTGAGAGATGCACATATATAGCCAAATTGGAAGCCAAGCACTCTCCAGCCAAGACTGGATTAGCCAGTCAAGAGGAGAAAGTTAACACCTGCATCACACCACATTCAACACAGTCCTCCAGAATGTAAACCACCACAATGCTCGCATAGTAACACAAAACAAACACCTACTTTCATGGAGGCTCTCAAAAATCTGCCCAAACAACAGAGACCTCTGCGGCAGAAACGCAAACCACCACCACATCCCTGCAACAAACCATGATACACAACTCACATAAACCGTGTGCCACTTAACCAAAGCCCATAATTCAAAACAACTTACCTAATATACAAGTCATAGGTGACAATAGTAAGGCACACTTATGTCCCACTCACTAGGTTGAATAAGGAGAAAGTTACTGTCAGCTGCCTGTCGGGTGCCAGGATCCACCACATAACACACGCACCTAGGTCACTCCACAACAGGTACAAATAGGACTCATTGTCCATGTTGGTGTGAATGACCCAAGGCATACCTCTCTGGACTACATGGAGACAGACGAGCTCTCGGATCTTGTAGTCCAGGCAGGTATGACCCTAGCTCTGAGTAACATCCTACTGTCACCCTGAATGATACCGCAGTACAAGAAGAAAATGATGGACTTCAATTGGCTAAGTTTCTGGTGTCATTCTAAGGGGATCCAGGATCTGTCTGCCTGGGATACCATGATCAACAGACTTTGATGCTTCACCAGAGACGGCCTGCAACTGTCACCCCAGAGATTCCAGATACTGGCCAAGGCTCTTGCCACCCCTATAGTGCCTTTTTTAGGCAATGTCCTGAAGACAAAATTACCACCATAACAGCTACAAGCAAACAAAATCTGAGGGTTATGCTACTCAATGCTAGAAGTCTAAATCTCAAAATACACTCGCTTGAAGCACGCCTTAAAATGGAGAACATAGACATCTGGTGCAGGGACAGAGACCTGGTTCAAGGCACCAGGGAGCACCCCAGCACTACCAGGCTACAATTCATACCCCACCTTTCGGCCCCTAAACCATGACCGAAGCAGTAAAGGCAGTGTTAACTCCATATTCAAAAAGGATATGCACACCTCCAGACTAGTAGCCCAACATAACGCAAGTGTGATACTTCAGGTACAACACTGGGTAAAACTGCAATCCAGGTTGTAGCCTGCTATAGATCCACCACCATATCCCAAGACTCCCACTCCACATTCCTAAACACAATGGAAAATATTAGGGTACAACCCAATACCCTTATACTGGGAAACTAACTATCCCTCCATTAACTGAGAAAATTACTCTTGTATCAACACACTTGCTCAACTTTTTCTGGAATTCATTAATTCCAATGCCTTGTACCAACTCATTCTCATCCCCACCAGGGGTAGAAACATCCTTGACCTGGTCAATACTAACATGGACGACCGTTGCTGTACACCAGTAATCAACTCCTTCCTGGTCAGATCTGACCACAAGCTAATCACCATGGATATCCACATCCCACCCTCACCCTCCTAAAGGAAATCACCGCACAAAACTTCTCCAAAGCCAATTCTGGGCTTCTAAAAACAGAGGTGGCTAACTTCACGACACACATGCAAATGGAAAATAGGTGCATGACTGCTGAATCATATAACAATGCACTGTATGAGCACATACAGAAGTGCATGGAATGGGCCATACCAAACAGAACAAAGACGCTCTCCTCCAAAAAAAGAAAGCCAATCTGGTGGTCCCTCACCATAAACAAACTCTACAACAGAAGGAAAAAACTGTTGCAGAAAAGGGTGAATTCCCAAGACTGGAAAAAATCCCTTGTCAGCCTCAGCAAAAAAACTGAGATCCATCATCAAATCCCCTAAAGCTAGCTATGAAAACAAAATTGCGGCAGATTCTAAAGACAACCACAAGGCATTCTATAGTTATTTAAAGAATCTACATGTCAATACTCAGATCTGTTCTGAGTTACAGCACAGTGGCAATACATATACAGAACCAAATGATGTCAACGTATTTGCTGACTGGTCAGTGTGAACTTTACCCCCCTTTCATCCCCTATCACAATACCTGAGGAATGCCAAGTTCCTATTATCACAGCTATGCAGGTAAAAAAAACGCACTGTCCAAAGCCAAGAATACAGCTTCCATGGGACCTGATAACATCTCTGGCTGTGTTCTACAATTACAAAGTGAACTGGTACTACACCTGAGTACCCTGTTCAATCACAGCCTAATTTCAGGCTTTGTTCCTACCGAATGGCGCACTGCTATGGTCATGCCACACCACAAAGGGGGAGCAACTACAGACCCTGGGAACTACTGCCCCATTAGTCTTACAAGTCTGATATGTAAGGCTATGGAGCACATAATCATGGACCTTATAAATAAGGACATACAGAATCTCCAAACACTGGACCCCACACAGTTTGGGTTTGTGAAAGGTAGATCATGCCTGCTCAACCCGACTTCGAGTCGGTCATCAGAGCTGTGGATGAAGGCAAGGTAGTTCACAGTCTACCTAGAGGTTACCAAAGACTTCAACACCATCCCTCACACAGGAATCATAGATAGACTCACTAAACTAGGCATAAACCCCTTTGTCATAAGATAGGTTGCGAAGTGGCTTACTGATAGAACCCATACTGTGAAAGTGGCTGACTCCAAATCTGACTACCAACCAGTGACAAGTGGTGTCCCACAGGGATCGGTACTAGGTCCTCTCCTGTTTGGCATTTACTTCTCTAAACTTCAAGCCAACACAAAGGGTCTTTTCTGGCTGACCAAGTCCACAGAGGATTGCTAACTGGGAGCCATTATTGATTCTCCAAATGATGTACACATTCTACAAAAAGGCCTCACTGACACCAATGACTGCTGCCAGAACCATAGCCTTAAGCTCAATGTCAAAAAGTGCATGGTCGTCCCCCCCTTTGGGAAAAATTTGGTTCCCATGAACTACCACATAGGTGGTAGTCCACAAAACACTGAAGGTGTGATAAGAGACCTGGGGACACAGGCTGACAGCAACCTTTCCTTTGATAACCACATTGCCAGTGTAGTCAAAGTCCTATGTGGCACATTCATTACAAAAGGTTTCTCATCCTGGAAGGAGGAGGTCATAATCCCTCTCTACTCATCCCTCATTAGACCCGTTATAGAATATAATGCCGCATTTGGTATGTACCTCACTAGACATCTACAACTGGAAAGGCCACAAAAATACTTCACTAAGAGGATCATAGGCCTTTGACACATGCCCTATATGGAGGGGCTTAAACTCCAGCTATACTATGTCTCTTATCTCCTACTTAGATGCGATCTCTGCTTGACCTACAAAGCCATGTCTGACCCAGAGCTGCTAGATATGCTACACCTAAAGAAATCCCAATCCCTCCGTGTCACATGCTCCAGGGACCTAAACCTCATTACCACAATAAACAGAATATGCTGGAAGGACAGGTTCCTAACCCAGTGACTTCCCATACTCTGGAACAAACTCCCCATTCACATCAAGCAGAGCACTTCACTGGCCCTCTAAGAGAAATCTTGACAAGTGGATGGGCAATAGGAAGTTCACCTCAGGGATCACTTCATAGGTTCATACTAGGCTATCTGCCCTGGGGCAATTATAAGCCTAGCCCGATTCTGTATGGCTTACGCCACCCCTTGATTTGAGTATACTGTGCCCTTTTTAAGGTTTAGTTTACTGTGCCTCTGTCTAATAGTGACATGGGAGTAATCCCTGGGACAAACCTACGATCCCCCATCCACTTATCGAGATTCTTCTTGAAGAGATTTAGTGAGGTGCTCTGCCTCACATGAACTGGGATTCTATTCCAGAGCGAAGGGAGCCTCTGGGTTATGAACCTGTCCCTCCAGCAAGTTCTATTTATTTCTGTGCTGAGGTTCAAGTCCCTCAAGCGTGTGGCTCTAAGGGATTTAGATTTACTGAGGTGGAGCATGTCCATTAATTCTGGATTTGACATAGCTTTGTATGTCAGGCATAGATCGCCTCGAAGTAGGTGGTATGCAACTGAGTAGAGCTGGAGTTTTTTAACCGAGCAGCATATGGCATCTGTTTGAGACCCTTGATCCTCTTGGTGAGATACTTTTGGGGTCTTTCTAATTGCTGCAGGTGTCGGGTAAGGTACATCCCAAAAGGGGCATTGTATTCTATGATGGGCCTGATGAGGGATGAATAAAGGGGCACAATTACCTCTCTTGATCTAGATGTGAAACCCTTCGTGATGAGGTGGGCTATGTAGAAGGTCTTTCTAACCACTTTGGCAATGTGGTTTTCAAAGGAGAGATTGCTATCAACTTGGGTCCCCAGGTCCCTAATAACTTTCTCTGTACTTAATGGGTTTCCGCCTATGTGGTAATTTGTGGGTACATTGTTTTTGCCAAAGGGTATGACTATACATTTTTTGGCATTTAGCTTTAAACCATGGCGCTTGGCACCAGTTATCTGTCTCTGTGAGACCTTTTTGAAGGATGTTTGTGTCAGCGGGAGAGTTGATTATGGCGCCCAGTTTGCAGTCGTCTGCGAACCTGGTGAGCCATAGTCCTCCCACATTGGCCTGTACCTCGGAAAAGTATATACCGAACAAGAGTGGTCCCAGGACAGAACCCTGTGGGATGCCACTTGTGACCGGTTTCGAGTCTGACATGGCTCCAGCAACTCTCACTCTGTGGGTTCTGTCTTTGAGCCAGTTTGCGACCCATCTTGTGACATAGGGGTTTATATTTGAGCTGGATAGCTTATCTATGATGCCAGAGTGGGGTATTGTGTCAAATGCCTTTGCAAGGTCCAGACAGGCTGTGTGGACTACCTTCCCTTCATCTATGGCTTTGGTGACGGTTTCAAAGAAGTCAACCAGGTTCAAAAGGCAGGATCTGCCCTTGACAAAGCCGAACTGGGTAGGATCTAGTGTCTGTAGGTCCCCAATGTCTTTGTTTATGAGCTCCATGATGATCCTCTCCATAGCCTTGCAGACTTAGCTAGTCAGGCTTATGGGGCAATAGTTTCCAGGGTCCATAGAGGCTCCACCTTTGTGGAGTGGGACCACTGTTGCTGTACGCCATTCTGTGGGCACATATCCTGTAGTGAGGCTGAGATTGTATAGCCGTTTTATTTGAGGGATTAGTTCCTCTTGTAGTTCATGTAGGACGCAACCTGGGACGCCATCTGGTCCCATGGAAGAAGTGTTTTTTGCTTTGGAGAGGGCAGCCTTCACCTGAGCATCTGAGATGTTTGGGAGGCAGCCCTCTGCCGGGATAGATACTTGCTCTTTTGGGGGGGGGGAGGGGAGAAGTTTGCACTGAACCTGTCTGCCAGGATATTGGCGATGTCTGTGGGTTCAGTGTATTTTTTGACGTTTAGAATCAACTCAGAACAAGTCTGGGAGTTGCATCCCAGGTTTCTAACATAACTGAAAAAAGCCTTATGATTGTCTTTGGTGTCCTGTGCAATTTTTCTCTTGAAGCTGGCCTTGGAGGATTTTATGAGGGATCGTAATTTTTTGCTAGTACTGATCAGAGATGCCTTCCCTATTAGGGATTTTGCTCTATCATGTAGTAGCTTCCTCCTTCTGTTGTACAGTTTATTTATGGCAGGGGTCCACCAGACTGGATGCCTGCCTTTGGATGATTGGGTCTTGGTTTTGTTTGGGATAGCATGATCCATGCATTCCTGGAGATGTCCGTAGAATGCATTTATATAGGATTCTGCAGTTTGGGCTGTAGTTTCCACTGGCCCTGGGGCCTTGAAGGATTCCACTTCGGTTTTGAGAAGTGAGAAGTTCGCTTTTGAGAAGTTTTTCACTGTGGTTTTCTGGGCTGGGGGTGGGGTCGGGATGTGGACATCCAGTGAAATTAATTTATGGTCTGATCTTACCAATGAGGGATATACTTCTGGTGTGGAGCATAGAGTCCCCATGTTGGTAATGATCAGGTCTAGTATGTTGTCCCCTCTTGTGGGAGTGGTGACTAGTTGTTCCATAGCATTTGAGTTTATAATTTCCAGGAATCTTTGGGCTAAGGTGCTGGGGCTTGAGTAGTGCTCCCAGTCAATGTTTGGGTGGTTGAAGTCGCCCATTATAATGGTGTTTGGAGAGATCTTCATGTTCTCCAATGTTTTCAGGAAAGCCGAGTGGAATTCCTGACTTTGAGAGGGTGGTCTGTAGGATGCTATAAACTGAAAAGCAGTCTTGCCCACTGTTAGTTGCACATGGATGGTCTCCGATACTTTGTGCAATGCCACTAACCTGGAGGTGTGGATATCCTTGATAAATATGGAAACTCCCCCTCCTTTTGTGGTTCGGTCCGGGTTTTGGGGCCGAAAAGCAAGATATGAGGTATAGCCTGGTAGTGCTGGGGTGCTCTCTGGAGCCTTGTACCAGGTTTCTGTCACTGCACAGATATCGATGTTCTCCATACTGAGGAGAGCTTCGAGTGCATGCATCTTGAGGTTAAGACTTCTGGCGTTTAGCAGCATTACCCTTAGTTTCTTGTTCCTTGTGCTGTCTATGGGGGTGGGTTTGACTTTTGAGCCTTGACTAAAAAAGGCACTATGGGGGTGGCAAGAGCCTTTGCCAATATCCGAATGCCCAGTGGTGACAGGTGTAAGCCGTCCCTAGCGAAGCAACGTGGCTTGTCGAGCATGTCATCCCAGGCTGACAGACACTGGATCCCCTTTGAATGACACCAAAATTTTAGCCAATTGTTAAAATCGATCATTTTGTCTTTGTACTGTGGCATCATTCTAGGTGAGGGTAAGATGCTGCTCAAGGTCAGGGTCATATCAGCCTGGGCTACATGATCAGAGAGCTCCTCTATGTCTCTTTTCATGTAGTCCAGGGAGGTACATCTCAGGTCATTCACACCAGCATGTACAATGACTGAGTCATATTTGTATTTGCTTTGGAGTGACCTGAGTGCTTGCGTTATGTGTCGGATCCTAGCACCCGACAGGCAGCTCACCGTGACCTTCTCTTTATTCAGCCTGGTGAGCGGGACGTCAGTGTGTCTGACAATAGAGTCACCTATAACAAGAGTATCAGGTGTGTTATTCAGCCTTAAGGGCTGTGGCTGCTTGGCACAGTGACTTTGTGGGTTATGTGTTGTGTGCATTTTGTTTTGAGGTAGCGTTTGCTTGGATGTCTGCTTTGGAGGTCTCTGTTGCTTAGGTAGATTTTTATTTAGAGCCTCCGAGTATGTTTTTGTGTATTTATGTGTTTGGTTCGCTGATGTGGTGGGACTATGTGATACTGGAATTGTGTTGTGTGAGGTTACCTTCTCCTCCGGACTGGTTACACCAGTTTTGAGATGAGAGAGCTCAGCCTCCAGTTTGGCTAAATAGTTGCATCTCTCACATATATTTGAACCTGTTTGGAGGAGGAGAGGGTTGTCCGTGTACATGAGACAGTTGTAACATTGCCTCAAAATTCCCAGATTCACCAGCTGGACTGGAGAGGAAACCATTGACTGACCTTTGGACATGCTAGAGTAATAGGGAAACTGAATTTAAGATGGACCAATAGAGGACAGGGTAATCGTAGAGAGTATAAGAGTAAGTAGTGCTTATGGTTTAATAGTGCTAACTTGTAGGATTACTTAATTGGACCAGTGAAGGGCCTTAGAATGAGAATATGGTGTTTAAATTGAGAGATAGAGCAGTTCTAAGGGAAAAAGTGAAGAGCAGACTTTGTGGAGCCAGGAATAGTTTAAACCCAATTAGGCGGCACTGTCTGTTGTTGCGCTATACTCAAAAACGCGCAAAAACGCGCAAAAGAGGGTTTTAAGAGAGGAAGATGGAGTTTTGGAATTGACCCAAAATGGCCAATAAAACTACAGTTTCAAGTCAGTAACCACTCCCACAGGGGCAGGCAGGCTGCTCAATGTTTATCACTGCCACTGATCAACAGAGAGACTTTCCTTTAGCCCAAGCAAAAAATGGCCTCTCAGAAACTTACAAACAGTTCAAGAACAGCAAGCCTGTAACTGAACTTTTTTAAATCTCAGAAAAGTGGGAAAAAGCAAGATTTTTTTGTTTTTTTGTTTTTTCAGAGATAGCAGAGGTTAACAAGTATCAACAAGTTATAACAGTGCAGTAACTGACCCCACAGACGAGTGCTAGGCCAAAGACAGATAAAATGCAAGTTTTGAGAAAAAAACGATTTTAAAAATAAGTGCAAACAGGAAATTCAGTAAACAGCTCTAGGTTGTGCTCTAAATACAGTTACTAATGCAGAAATCAAATTTAACAAGCCAGAAAATGCTCAAAATAGGCAGCTATGCAGAAAAACTTAGCAAATAAACAGAGGAAAAATACTTAAAGTCTCAAAAGTGGCTCCTTTCTTCTCTCAGCATTTTCTCCTCTTGGTGGGTGCTTCACCAACAGCCAACAAGCCTGAAAAGATGCCAAAACCACGAGGCAACCAGGTTTTAAGAGAGGAAGATGAAGGAGTTTTGGAATTGACCCAAAATGGCCAATAAAACTACAGTTTCAAGTCAGTAACCACTCCCACAGGGGCAGGCAGGCTGCTCAATGTTTTTCACTGCCACTGATCAACAGAGAGACTTTCCTTTAGCCCAAGCAAAAAATGGCCTCACAGAAACTTACAAACAGTTCAAGAACAGCAAGCCTGTAACTGAACTTTTTTAAATCTCAGAAAAGTGGGACAAAAGCAAGATTTTTTTTGTTTTTTTGTTTTTTCAGAGATAGCAGAGGTTAACAAGTATCAACAAGTTATAACAGTGCAGTAAATGACCCCACACAAAAGAGTGCTAGGCCAAAGACAGACACTTCAGTGGCCTTGCTTGACAGGGGCACTGGGAACTAACTTTGAGCGGCATGATGCCAGGGAATCTTCTTGAGCTAGGCTTATATTGGCTCTAGAGCCATTAGCCTAGTACACACCTATGAACATTTATTTCTACTCTGAACAATTGCTTTGACTTATTGGGACTATTGCCATGTCCACACATACAAAGGCTGCTGCGTGTTCTACAGCCATTCTGTACAAAAAACACAAATATTAAAGAGGGAAAATATGTTGGAGGATGAAGAGAGGTGATTATCATTTTAGGGATATTAGTTACATGAACTGTATGGACAATGATATTCATATACTGTACATTCAGCGGATTCTAAATAATAAACAATTGCAAGATTGCTTTTAGCTAAAATCTTACCAATGACTGTTAAACAAGCAACAAGAATGTTAAATCTAAACATCTATTGCGTTGATTAATAGAATGTCTTTACTATACATAAGAAACTCAGTTTCAATACATAATTGGAAGTATAAATCCATCTCAATATTGTAATTGATATACTGATCTATTATTCCACACTTAATATGTTTAGAGAGTACATTTTAAAATAAGCACATTTACAAATTGGTCTATTGCTTTATCCACAAAAAGAATTAAGTTATCAAATTTGTATAAACATTTCATTTTCAATAAGTATTTAGAATCTGTCCAGAATGCGTACACTAACAGATCTAAACATCAGTTGATAATTTGGAATCCAAAACAGTTTATGTTGTTTAAGCTTATAATATAAAAGGTTGTGAAATTTGAGTAATATACAAAACTATCAGAACTTGAAGCTATGTTTAACCATCACGAGTTTTATTGGATTACTGAAATATCTTACTACTTATATATAATATTCAAGAAATACAACTTAACATATTAACTTCAAGCATACATAAGTTCTGCATTGTATCAAACTTGTAAAATGTAATCTATTTTACTTTAAAAAAAGATAGGATTTTTTGTATGTAACATGAATGTTCTGTTTATTAAACAAGTATATATTAAATAGCAATAAGGTATATATGCATGCATATAACAGGAAAAAAGACACTGAATGTAGGAATATTATATTTAATAAACAAAAGAAAAATGCAAAATATTTAATTTATTCAATACTTAATGCTGTATAAGAATATAGATTTTAATTTATAGAATAGCTGTTAATTGAAGAACTAATCTCTTTATACACAAGGCTAGATGACCAGAATTGTTCTGATTGTTAAAGAACATTAATATATAGATGGGAAATTTTATAGAAAATATTCTCTTATTTTATTAAACTGAAGTTACTCAAAGGAATCTACATATTTACTAGATACAGGTATTATTCAAGCTAGGTTAACAGAGATTAGCTCAATCAGAAATTTTGATTAACCTTGGAATCGTAATGGATTCCATGGGTAATATAGAACACTATTTTGGCATTTTTGCTTGATTTGAATTTCTTATTCTAAAAAACTGTTATGCATACCTTTAATGTGATGATATCCAGGGTGGTTGACTCATTTAAAACAATGCATCCATTTAAAACATGAGGAAGATTGGAAAATATAAGGGAGGCTACTTCATTTAACAAAAAATAAACCTTGAGATTTCATAACATTTCAAAGCGAACTCCAATTAGATTTTATAAGAAATTAAGATTTCTTTAAATATAAACTGCCTACATAGTCAAATAAAAAAAAAAGAAAAAAAAGGTCCTCAGGCACAAAACCAATAGAAACAAACTGCACCTCTGGGCAATAGTGTGAGGCTTCTCACACGATTGCCCAGGGATGCAGTTTCAAATTTAAAAAGCACATTTAAATATTTTCTTTCAACCAATAAAGCAACAAAGCTTCAAGAATCGCATATTAGAGCTGACAGATGAATTTAAAAGTTCAGATTATGAGATTCTCTACCAATCTACTTATAAAGAAGAGGAACAATGATTCTTTGGAGGAAAATGTGGTAATGCCAAAAATCTTAAAAGAAGAGGACCAAGATGGCTGATTTACAATGATTATAATAGAATGTACTGAAAGAATCTGGACCCTGGCAAGCATATATTGGTTCACAGTAATGGGAAGTAAAGTCAGAACTCATCTGAATATTTTAGATATTTAAGGAAATTTGATTTTGGGAGGGCACTAACTGCATTATGGGAAAATCCAAAACCAGAGAAGCAAAAGAATCCAAAATTTTAGCCTATGCTGAAGAATTGGCTAGAATGATACATGCATTTTGTCTAAGAGATTCAGACTTATTACATTTCTCTCATTATTCAAATGTCTTTGGCACACACTCCAATAGACATTTGTATATCTCATGACCTTGGCTCAAAAGTTTTAATTATACACTGCACTATTTCTTATAAAAGTGCTCTTTGCATGAATCTTGAAGTAAACTACAAAAAACTTTATATATACTATGAGGATTCAACCCTCTCTTACAAAAGCAGAAAATTTTAAACCCTGCCTTTTAAAGTCAGTTTTGTTAGACAATAATCTTAAAGGAGGAACAGATATTTTATTGATATGGGATTTATTCTAGGACTTTCTATATAGCAGTATTATGTCCTGATATAAGAAAAGGAATTCATGGGACTAAAGTCAAGAAAACTCAAGAGATTCAAAAAGTTAGTTTCAAAAAGGGTAATAAATATTTATCAAAATATTAATATGCATCACTTAAAAATGTAATTATAGAGTTAGCAAACAAAAACAACTGACTTATTACTAAGTCTAGACACAGAAAAAGCTTCTGACATGATCAGCTGGAACTTTAGATTGCTTGGATTTTTTCAAGCATTTACCTGGATAATAGAGTTTTGCTTAAAATAGGTTTTTATTTTTCAGATTCATTTAAGATTTTGCAAGGGACTAAATAATAATGTCCACTTTCACTTATTTTATTTGCTCTGGGGATAATATTAGCTACAGCCTTAAGATCCAATAAATACATTCATGGGTTCTCTCTAGGAAAAAGGAATACAATCCAAAAATAATATTTTATTAGCAATATCAAAGTTGGATATCTGTATTCTTAAAATAGTTAACACTATCAAATAATTTGGGGAAAATGATATCAATAATAATTTGCCCTCAATTAAATTTTGAAAAAAACAGGATAAAAAGTTCATAGCAAAGGAATATCTTGGAATAGTTTGGGGAAATGCTGGGAGATCATCAGAAACAATTATGACAAAGTATTAAATCGAAATTACCTTTGGAATAGGCAGATATACAGTTGTGAGGAAATACTTCAACTTATTAAAATAGCTTTATTGCCTAAAACAATTTGCAACACTCATTCTACTGTGATTCCACCATCCAAGTGACAAAATAAATTCAATGATATATTAAAATGCTTAGGCCTTTTAAAAAAACATAGAAGTGCACACTAATACCATATAAGGGATTGGGATGGGGAAGGAATACAATTTCTGGATTTGGGTACCCATGCCAAAGCAACTTATTTAAAAGTTCTAGTATATTGGTTTGATAGAAAACACTTGTCTAACTGGAATACTTTACATAGCATACTTTTTGATCCAAAGAAAAAGAAAATTCCCTCACACAAATTATATGCAGCTTAATAGTTACTCATATGCTGCTTCCTTATACATTAAAATAATTCTTAAAAATATGACAACTTATATTTGCCAATATTAAATGATACAGTTTGGTTTAATTTAATGATTCCATTTCAGATTCTGAAAGGTTTGTTAATAAATTTGAAGGGAGTAAACATAAGGAATTGGGAAGAAAATGGATTCATTGTATGGCATATTTGTTTTAATAAAGGAAAGTTAAAGTCTGTTGTTGAAATTCAATAGGAATTTTGTCTAGACCAAAGTGGATTTAGATTCAAGATATAATGTCTTATGTGTTGGACAATGTCAGTAGAATTCTTCAATAAAACAATATTCCCAACCTAAAGATGTATTATTCTATATTGATAAGAATAAGTTAGTTTTCTTCATTCTAATTTATACAAGATTATGATAAAAGACAAAGAAAACAAATGATAATTTAACGCCTATACAAGATCGAGCCAATACTCTTTCATAACAAGATAAATTATATTAAACTCAGTAGCTAACACTTCTTTTGTCTGGACTTTGAACACCTTTACTTGGAGAGGTTTGAAGAGATTATTTTATTCTCTATATATATTAGCAATAATCCGTAAATCTTGTTGTTCGAGGTATAAAGAAAACCATAAAGCAGATTGGGCCCATATCTTG
>NC_056748.1:1136478229-1136480729 GCF_019279795.1 Protopterus annectens | reverse complement strand
AAAAATTCATTATGCATTAAGCTTTTTCTGTCTGCCAGAATTCCAAGCATTCCCAAGTGTGCATGGCTTAAACCAGAGTTAGTCTGCCATGTATTATTTTCACTGCAGCATTCAGTATCACATCCATCTCGGAGTAAACCCTGCAGATATCCACCACTACCCATCTCAGAATAAACCCTGCAGATATCCACCACTACCCATCTCAGAGTAAACCCTGCAGATATCCACCACTACCCATCTCAGAGTAAACCCTGCAGATATCCACCACTACCCATCTCAGAGTAAACCCTGCAGATATCCACCACTACCCATCTCAGAGTAAACCCTGCAGATATCCACCACTACCCATCTCAGAGTAAACCCTGCAGATATCCACCACTACCCATCTCAGAGTAAACCCTGCAGATATCCACCACTACCCATCTCAGAGTAAACCCTGCAGATATCCACCACTACCCATCTCAGAGTAAACCCTGCAGATATCCACCACTACCCATCTCAGAGTAAACCCTGCAGATATCCACCACTACCCATCTCAGAGTAAACCCTGCAGATATCCACCACTACCCATAGAGTTTAAGGCAAGAATGAAAATTAAAGTGGGCTGCCGTTTTTTTCTTTCCATATCATACACACGTGCACTTACACCTTCGGGAATTTTAGGGAATCTCTTGCTGTGACAGTAATGCACTCGTTGTGCAAAGCTAAGCTGTTTGGCTTTAAAATACATGACTGAAATTTTCTGAAAAGCCATGTTTCACAGCACAAGTGAAATTATACGGTCTTTTCTCAACAAATACTGCATTTTCCACAAGTGCTGCAGCCTAGTTGAGCTGAGTATGCACTTCATAAATGTACATAAACAAGCTATTAATTTAATTACATATTGTAATTAAAGCAATGGTTGTACTAGACTAAAAATAATTTTGTTTTCTTGGAATTACATCTCATTTAGGTTAAGTAAAACAATTAACTCACTTCATGATGAATAACTTTAAAATTAATGAAACAAACAGTTTTCCTCTATTATTTTGGAGCCTAATTATGGGAATATTTCAGTTAACAGCTGAGAAACCATTAAAACTTCTTTCTGATTACATCTGACAGTTTCTTAGAGAAAAGAATATGAAATGCTATGCACATTTTTTATCTTAAAAAGCTTTCTATTTGTTCCTGTCTTTTGTGAGATTTATTAGATACCATGTATTTGTTTTTGGACCCTTCTATGTGGTTTTGTGCTCATGGTTTAAATGGATGACTGTGTATTAAGTTACGTTAGTCATGTATGCCTAGCATATGCAATATCTGATTTTCACAAGGATCCTGTTTAATGTTACAACTACAACACACCACCAGAGAATTGTTTTTATCAGCAGTATAAAGAAATGCAATGCTTTTGTACACTGCACCTGGTTTCCAAGCACATGCTCTAACCATGACAATATTTTATCTGCTTCTCTTCTCAAAGTATTGTTTTTGCATATATGGGGCATTTTAAAAAAATATACTTTGCCCTGCAATGTGACAGGCAACAGTGAGCTTAATGCATCCTACAGCTGCTGCTAGTTACACCCATACTGACATGAGCTCCAATGCATTGAAAGATAAATTCGATTACACCTCAGATGTCCCACATAGGACTGCAAGAAGTGATAAGGTAACACCTGCTCACTTTTCTCAGGGGGAAATTAGAGTACATAGCTAGATATACATCCCATGATGGAATCAACTCTTGAAACGTGACCTGGCCATGGTGGAAATGCTACTCATTCATAAACTGCAGGAGACTCGCTTGCTCCAGTGATCTTATCTTCCCCTCTGATATGAGCAGATCCTATTGGAGGGAGAGAGAGAGAGAGAGAGAGAGAGAGACAGACACAACTCCCAGAGATTGCCACTTCTCTGGAACAAGCTTCCAATTTACGTGAAACTGAGCCACTTTTGACCCTCGTCAAATGCAACCTAGAGCAATGAATGGGTGACAGCAAATTCACTCCTGCAATGGTGCCCATATCCCTCCTGGACAGAGGAAGTCTGCATTAAGTACCATAGACCCTTACCTCTGCAAACATGAGTCGCCTAACCACCAACAATTGGGGTAAATCAGAATAAATGTGGCTAGGCATGTAAAGGGAGGCAGGGCCTCCTGAAATGTTACAACACTTGCAGAAGCTTGTGGGCCTCAATGCCTATTGCTCGTCTAATTCTTTGGCAGCTATGGGGGCCTATGGAGTGAAGGAGAGAGTAGGCACATAAGAAAAATCCCCTAGTGACTGCCTGGATGATGGATCCACTATAACTACCCATCTCCAGGGGTGGCTCGTGCTATTGGGCTGCAGGACTGCAGCTCCCTAGCTGTAAACAAAGAAGAAAATAAAATCAAAAATAAAAATGCAAGTCGCAGACCATCAAGCATTCACACTCGCTGCATTTCCGGACTGCTGGTGATGGAGCATGCACACAGAATCCAGACGGTCTCACCAGCAGTCCGGATTAGGAA
>NC_056748.1:1136458229-1136468229 GCF_019279795.1 Protopterus annectens | reverse complement strand
GGAACACACCAGTCCCCACTGTACTGTGATATAGTCAGCATTTTCAGTTTTGGCCTTCTGTGTATGTACACAGCATTTTTCAACATGATGGAAGACTAAAACAAGTAAGCATCACCAGCGTGTCTCTGTCACATTAAACATGATGATTTTTTTTTTTTTAAAAGAAAAAAGCTAACATTGCAAGTGTGTGTCAGTTATGATGCATATAGTCTGAAGTGAGTAATTTCTTTGAACAATATCCCTCTCTATGCTCCTAGCTTCAACAATCCGAGAGCAAATGGTGTGAGTAAACGGTTTCTCCAGAAAAATGACCAAAGTGAAAAAGAAGCAAAGGAGGCAACAAGGCAATTTCATTGCAAACCATTTTCTGCAGTGGCAAATAATGAATAGTTACCACACTGACGATCAAAGCAGTATCGGCACTGAAAAATCCACTTTTCATGCAGTAGGATCGGTTTTATTTTTTTATCCTGAAAGTAAAGAGGCGGTCTGACACATAGACAAGTACATAAAAAGCCTCTGCTAAAACTAATGTCTTTTGGCTTTTCCTGGTTAGGGGTTGCCACAGCGGAACTCCAGTCCGCTAATGATTGGCAGTGGATTTTTACAGTGCCAAGGCACCTGCCCGACCTTCAAAGAAGACACACCCATTCATGCACACACCTATCTGCATGTTTTTAAACATCACTCAACAGCAGGGAGGACATGCAGATTCCACACAAAGCACTCCAGCTGAGAACTGAACTGGAGAACCTCTTGCTGTGAGGCGACAAGGCTAACCGCTGCACCACTGCGGCTTGATATTGATCACTGTTCTGCATGAGCAACTCCACATGCAGATAAAAACTGTACATTGTGTGTGTTCAAGACAACAATAAAAAATGTAGCCCAAGTGCAAGTCCTCTGATTAAGCAAATGTTGAATTTGTTCAACTACTGGGAGTCTGAGACTGCATGGTTATGGTTACATAATTAACACACTGTGCATGCATGCATATTCTTTGGGATATGAATTTGCTGAAAACATTTAAATGTTATGTCAAATCATTAAGTAACCTCTTGGTTTAAATGGCTAATTGTGTGTCATTTTATTTTATTAATGGACATAAAAACATTTTTGTAAGGATTATAGCTCATACAATGGAAAAAAAATAATTTAATGTTTTTAAAGAAGCCAGTGTAATGTGTCAACCTTTTCAAATTATTTCTGGATTTAATAATTGCTGTGAGCTGAAGATATGTAATTTGTAGTTTACTTTACTGCATCTGTGGACTGAACTGTGACATAATTCAGTTTATGGCATTAAAATATTAAAGCATGTTAAACTTTCTTCATCAAGTCTAAGATAATGCTGCAATTAACTAGGTACATTTTCTTCCAGAATGTTCAGACATTGATGCTTTTGCGCCATCAAAACAGATTGCATGACGTGTTTTACTGCGTAAATTAGTAAGTTAATACATTTCATAAGATGACCATGTAATGATGTGACTGTTGCCATCTACATGAGATTAAATCAACTAGTATATGTTAGGGCACCTGAGTAGGTTTAGGTTTACAGATTAGTACTAGGCTAACTGCCCTTGGGGGGCCATTTTAAGCCTAGCCAATTATCCCTTGTGAGACTCAAACCCTGCAAATTGTGCCTATAAGGTAAACACTAACCATTATGCCAACCTCCCACCACTGAGCTGATGTTACTGGATAAAATGTTAACACTGTTATACAAGATAACGTGACATTCCCTCAAACTGGATTCTGTAGGCACATGCCATTATTTTAGAAAATGTCATTTAGCTAAATCTATTTTGGAGAAATTTAACAATATTATCACAGGTTGATTGCAGCATGCGAAGACAAAAATGACATTTGACGACCTTTTAACATAACTTTGTTCATCAGATTCATTGATTACAACTATTCATAATATAACCGATTCTAACACAGCATAACATCCTTGTAATGTTAATTAGGGCAGCGTACCTACTCACCCTGCCCCAGTAAGCAGCATCCATACCTCTACTCACTTACTTTATTTATGAAGCACTGTCCCAACTCACTTCATACACCATTCATTGCAATGTTAATCAGGGCAGCGCACCTACTCACCCTGCCCAACAAGCAGGGTCCATACCTCTGCTCGCTTACTTTACTTATGAAGCAGCGTCCCAACACACTTCATACACCATCCATTGAATTACCTTCCACCAAATAAACACCATCCTTACCTCAGCTTGCTTATCTATTCAGCAAACTTCCTCCCACTACTCATTTCCTTTCCCCAGATCCTTGAAATGAACATCCAGACATCAGAGGGGGAATAGAAGAGGGCAAGCCTATTCCTCTTCTCCGCCAACTAGCCTGACCAGTCTGTTCCCCCTCCCTTCTACCCAAAATTGTTCAATCCACTTCCCATAAGGGGCAGGGTCAAGCCAAACATCATTTGATAAACCCATCATCGGTAAAGCACCTTACAATCCCATCATAAACCCCTTTGCCATGCCATCACTGAAACCCACCCTAATGAAACTGAATAAAGTATGATTCCCGTGACCCCGCTGTAACACCGGAACATCCACACCAAGAGAACATGTACCCTTTTAGCTCACTCCATTTGAAGATGAAATCATGGCTCAACCTGAATGTAGTGACAGCCTATTACCACACAAAACCATAAACTAACATCTTGAACTCAAGGCAGCACCCAGTCAAACTAGTAGCAAGGCTCACACCCAAGACCCTGTGAACTGTAGCCCCCCACTACCCAGTTCTATATGTGCAATAACTCCATTAACATAGGGAATAGTCTAACTCCAAAACTTTAATGTCCTAACCTTAGATGGCAGAAATCCAACACCCCTTGACCTAGTTACTGAAAACTCACCTATGCTCAACAATGAAATACTCTACGTGCCAAGCCATAAACAACTCCAATTCACTCATTACCAAACCATTCTTAACCCCCCAGTTTGTCCCTAGCCTTTCCCCTAAAAAGTTCTTTCCATGTTACCTATACCACTAGTATCCTACAGCTGCCTTATCCTGCAACCAGGCTTCCTTATACATTCTAACTCCCCTGTAACAACACACCTAGTTTCTAAAACTACCCCAACACAGCCACCTACCTACCATGCTTACTAAAACCTTATCTACAAAATTCGCCCAAACCCCAAGTGAAATGATCCTTGTGCTATTTTGTAAAACCTTAACCTGGTATGTAACATTAACACTACCTACTCAAGAGACAAAATTTGTCACCCCAAGATGCCACCCGTTAGGAACAAACTCCAGCATCATGTCAAACACCTCTTTGGCCCTTCCCCCACATACGGTTCAAACTGGATGAGTGAATACGACCACCCAAGGTTCCAAGAAAGCAAGGATTGAACTTAACTGACTTTCAGGAGCCATAGAGCTGTAGCCTAAGTTCCTGTGCTCCTATGAACATCATGACCCTATGCATCCTGTGGGATCCCCACATGACCCTACGCATCCTGTGGTATCCCCACACTCCACATAAACCATCCCTGACAGTTTTCCCCTTTGGCCCCCTTACCTAACTCTTCCTTACTTTCCTCCTATACCAATGCAATAATCAGCTTCCACTAATTAAAAACAGAGCTCAAACATTTAAAACCACACCTCTCCTCTCCACTTATTATAAATACAACAGGATACTGATGTACTGGACTCCAAATAAAACAACGGTACTGAAAGCAATAATTTACTCTAGCTCCTTGTTAAAACACCTTCATAGAATACACAACAGAATACAGAGCTCAAACATGCCTTACTATGGTCATTACTCAGACTCTCCTTGTGCCCCATTCAAGTGGCTAGAATGTCCATCCTATCAAAAACGTCACCTTTCAAATCCCCTTTGCAAGCCACCACATGATGCCTTCAGCACTCCAGCAATTTGCAAAGAAAGAAACAATGATAAATTCTATGTGAACACATACCATGATTACTTAACATGGAGGCACTGACCAGGACCCCTGCCACCCCATCAAACCCTTACCTATGGCCAATGGCCATGCTCTCTTTTACTATTGAACGCAAATGCCCAAAAGCAGGTACAACTTTCAACATTAATCTAACATACTAACGATTAATAGAACAAATTGTACAATCCATTAACCCTGATATATAAACTCAAAATGCCTGTCCTTCTCTTACTAGCAGTGTAAAATCCTCTACAAAAACTCAACTTTGAAATCCACTTACTTCCATCAGTAACTGTTGCCCACTTGTGTTCCCCTTGTGTAACCTCCTCCCTCACCACTGCTTCCATCATCTGCGAATTCACTATCGCCACAACTGGTACTCGGCACACCACCATCTACAAAGAAATGGACAAATTAAACCCTCTGATAGTAATGAGATGGCTCCACCTGATACCCACCTATTACAAATTACAGCCATAGCATTCCAAGACCCCATCTGCAAGACCAGTTACATGTGCCCCCCCCATTACAAAACCCTGTCAGCCGAATTCCGGGTACGGCTAAAGAGCAGAAACTCAGCCGGAAACATACACCACTGCAGAAAAGTCGCAGGTTTCAAAACAGTTATTCCCATAATAATTATTCAGGTTACTTTTTAACCTAACCCAAATCACACGCACTGGGATATTGGGAGCAAAGCCTGCCGCACCATCATCCACAGCCTTGCACGCCACTCAGAACATGTGCACCCGGTGGACATTCATGGGCAACTCGCAACCCGTGAAACAAACAGACTCTCAACCCTTCCCTGACAAAACTGCAACCACCAACAGGCTCCAGAAACAAGGACAGAAGTCCAACAAATGCCTGCCAGTGCCCACCCCATTCAGAACATCCCTTTTATCTTTTTTAATCGAATTTTGGATGTAGGGGTGCAGGTTGCTTTGGAGTAGTTGATGACTTTGTGGTTTTCACCTCATGGATGGTTGTTTTGTGGGGTTCATGGATGGCAGCTGATTGGTTCATGTGCAGAGCTTGGTTGTCAGCTGGGTATTTCCCTTTGCTTCATGGCAGGGCTGAGGAGCATTACTGCTTAAACTATTTTGTCATCTGTCATAGGATTAACACAGCCCAGAGTACTGAAATGAGGACTAACTATACTGTAATGCTCTACCCTGCTGCTCTATATTTTGGTAGACTAACTTTCTGAAAACCAAGTTAAATATGGTATTCACATGCATGTGGGAATATAAGAAACATAACTCAACAGACATGCATCACAGCTGCTTTGAAAATTCTTGGTATGCTCTTAACTTCAGGTATCTCAGTTAATCTTCAAACTGGCTTCAACATAACTCAACAGGCACATCCCTGATTGTCCTTCACATTTTTGCCCTATCCCTTGTAATGTTTTTAATTAACTTTCTGGAAAATCACTGAACCCTGATATTTTGGAGCTCTATTCACACTGCAGAAATTGAGACCAGACTCAGCAACCCCACGTATAGGCGGACTGCACCATTAACTCAGCCTAAAGCCAATAGGAGAAAAGAAAAAAATGTTGGTTCTCTCAGCCTTCCGGAATGCTCCTTACAACACCACCACCAATGCATGCTGATGCTGGCCTGAGAACTCAACCCTATTATTAATAATAATAATAATAAGTCAATTCCTTCCATTAGCATATCTACCACTCAGGCTAAACTGTGCCCATTTCTGGAAAGTTATGTATTGTCTGCTTACTAGCATAAAAACTTTATTTGTACTACCAGTACAAAAGGCAAGTACAGAGTAATCAGTCCATGTAACTCAAATTACTAATGCCTCCACAATCGTGCAGATTATGCATGAAAACTTAAATAAAATAGTGTCTGTGGACGAGGTGCCAACTTAATCCCTCTACAACCACCTGTGTTACATGAACATCCTCAGACATCAACAATCCACTGCAAAGTTACAGCAGGTGTTTAACATAACAGACACTGTACAGCAAGCAATCGCCATTGCCAAAAAGCGCACCACCTGCAGTTATTACACCAATTGCAGTTACGGGTTATTGACCCCCAAACTAGCAAGGAAGCTACCACCACAGATAACTAGCATCCACATGTAATGTTGAAATACCTATCAACCGGTGACCAACAACATTTCCGTAATTTGAAATAACCAACATGGTAATGTAACAGCCGTAATAATCATGGATAAGGACACCAAACCTCTCAACCTCATAGCAAGCAAGAGATCTGCAGTGAACATCCCATCTATTTATATTTATTTTTTCTGATGTCGCAGAACGTTTACTATCTTTATCAGGTTCTGCTATGGAGCACTAAAGGACAAGATAAAAATCAGAAAAAGCATAAAATACCAAATATCATAAATAAATAAAACACGTAAGGGTGAAAAAGTTAAGTTGAAGCCCCCCCCCAACCCACTGTACCCAGACCAACTACAGGGTGGATCAGCTCGAGGAAGGGAGAGAGAAATCTCCTAAAATAAGTGAAATCATGTTGCACATGCCGTATGCTTTTTCAGCAGTTCTTGACCTAATGAAAACAGTTTAAATCTACGAAAACTGCATTTTTTTTTTGGTTCTCCTAACCGCATGTACAATAGGGGCTGAAGATGGCCAAAAGGAAAATCCAGCACATGTGCATGTCAAGCCCGCGAAAATCCGGTAAGGCAGAGTTGAAAAGCAACACAATGGCTCCTCCCCACATGCCATGGAGAAATCAGGAGCACTGCCAGAAAAGGGGGGAAAACCCTTATCCTGTGCCACTAGCCTCCACCTAGCTGACAAAACAAATCCCCTCCCCTACCATCACAGCCCCTCGCTCAAACCACCATACCACTAGCACACCCAACCACCAAATAGGATGGGCAGTGTATATGGCCAGGAAACCTGCCCCCCATATGCTTTCTACCATTCACCACAAATCTCCTGAGTAAAGACAGATAAACACACCAAGCCACTGATGCCATTGCCTCAAAAAAATTTAATTAGGCCCTATACTTGGAAGACATCAACTTTAACCTGCATACATATAACTATACCCTATACCCCAGGTACTCACCTCCTTATCCCCACCACCAAACCAAGGCCTACCTGACCAAGGAACACACCGGTCGTCAGGACATGAACCTGCATGTAGCAAGTTCACGCCAAAATGTGACTGCTTAACCCAACTACACTATACTAAACCTCTTAAGCCACTCCCCATCATCTCATTTCATCCCAACCATCCCTGCCTCCACTTAAACCTTTCACCTCCCCAACCCACTTTAATCCCCCTAATATTAACCTACCCCCCCCCCAATGAAGATGTCCCGGGACAAATTAGTTTGTTGCCAAAATTCATATGCAAATAAGAAAATGTTATGTATGGTTTGGGAGTGAGAAGTAAATGAAGCCTGGCCATTTTATAAAGAAAAAGCAAGTTCCATGACCTGCTTTGTTGAGCTTTCCATGAACAGGAAAAAAGGACCTGTTGTACTGAATTTCATGGGCAAATTTTAGACTTGACTTAAACAAGTACATACGTTTATAAACATAGTGTAAAATGCTAAATCTAATAAAAGATTTTTTAGCAAAAGATAAATCATGCAAGCTGGTTTTCTTTCAAGTGCATAAAAAATTGTCAATAAACAGATTACAGAATCTTCATCAAAACAAGCAACATGATTATAGATTATGGTAACACATTGTGATCAGTTATTGAAAACTGCTTGTGCTTCAGGACTACGTTTATAAAATTAAACTGCAGCTCATGAATATGGCAGTTGTCAATAGTCTGCCTGCCAAATTCTCATATTCACATGCTTATTTAATATATAATCAAGCTATATCAGTAGCAAGCATCATTTCCATTGCATGCAAATTTAGCTTCTGCTAGACCATCATTTTTTGAAAACAGAACCACAATATGACATCTCTAAAACAAGCACAATTACTCTCCAGATGTTAAAAGTATTCTCTAAAAGACCAACCACAATGAAAGGTGTAACAATATTTAATAATAAATAAAAATGAAAACATGAGAATACTAAATATCCAAGTTCAATAAACACCAGAGTTTCAATCACAAGAGAAATTAAAATACTGTTGGACAAATTCAAACAGATTCAGAAAAACAAAACTAAACTAATCTCGATGTACTTCCCATCTAAAGAATAACTGTGCTCCCTAGCCAACATAACAGAGCAAGGCAAGATAAGATGCAGAGAGGATGGCTTTCACAAAGCAAGGTGACAGGCTTGTAACAGACTGAACTGAACTCAACTGACTGATAACTATCATATCTTTATATCAGGTTCCAAAGAAAAACTGCTGTGAGGGTTGCATCCTCTCAGTGATGTATGGAAGGACATCGCATTTGATCACTTGACTCTGGTACAATACACACTCAGATCTTTGCTAAGATCTGTTGCATGTATCTGAAAGCTATAGAACAATTTCAAAAACTCTCTCTTCCCTTCCAAAATTTTTTGTTTAAACAAAGATTTAAATCAGTTACAACACTGTTAATGCATTTTTAACATAAGCATCTGTATAAGTGTGTGAGATAGTCAAATGGCAGAAAATTTACAGACTCCAGCCAAATATGCTGGCATATGTTACACATGCAATGCCCTATTCTCCCTGGCATAGATGTTAATACCTCCCATTGTCACAAAGTGCTTCACAAAAGTCATTCAATAATCCAAAGCAGATCACTTCTTTCACCACAGTCTTTGCATATTCCAACATGATTTACAAATCTTCCAGTCTTATCTATTCCATAAGGTGATTCCAACAGTTTAGCAAAACAGTTACGCAAGGCTTTACATCCAACATACCTTCCTTGTCCTTCTGGCCTTCAGCATGATCCTTCTAGACACTGTCATTCAGGATTTAAATTGCATTACCACTCGCTGATAACTCCACCTAACTTCAGCTCTTTACTTGGAAGTCAGGAAATCTAAATTCTAAAGCAGGGTAATGGTCTGGAAATGCATCTTCCTTTTTCAGTCTGTGGTTTTCTTATGCATTAACCTCTTGTATAGTCCATATAGTGAGCTTCTGCCATGCCTAACTTGCAGTAAAGCAGGTCAAGTCTAGGTCAATCCAGATTGATGCTAGGGATTAAAGAGAGCTTGAAATTTAAGATAGATTTCTCAGTTTTCAGAGAACAATCCAAATGATAACCAGATAAACCAAATCGAGAGAAGATCCTCCTTGCAGGGAGTGAGTGAGTGTGAGTCTGTATATATGGGTCTACCTGAGATGGTCGACAAGCCATTTGATCGACTTATTTGGTCAATTCATTTGGTCGACAGGCAGATTTGCCCCCCCTCCCCAATGTTGTGCGTCCCTGGAGTTGATATATATAGTTAAGGGGGGTGTGGGAGTGAAGCCCCCCACATAAAACTGCTAGTCGACCAAATAAAAGTCGATCAAATGGCTTGTCGACCATGTGAAGTAGACCCGTATATATATATATATATATATATATATATATATATATATATATATATATATATATATATATATATATATATATATATACACATACATATATATACATATATATACACACACACACACATACATACACGTACATGTGTGTGGTATGTACACTGCATGGGGAACAGATTTATCATAACCAGAACTACAGTGTAAAACTCATTAGTACCCATCATCATTAACCATCTGGAATGGTTAAAAGATTAGACTCTTAAGTTAGCATAGACGTTTAAGGCTACAAGCTGTTAATGAGCTGCTTCCTCTAGCCTAAGGTTTGATTCCCAAAGCCTCCATTTGCCTACTGTTTAACTCAGAACAAGTAATTTACCTAGTTTTATGACAAGTGGGATAGGCTCCTCAGTTGTCTCATGTACTGTGTATGCCTGGAAATTACCTATGAACCTATTAGAGAAGGTTGAGAGAAAGGAAACTTAAGAAATATCTTGGTTATACATAGAATACTGTTATTGGGACGACCTACAACAGTTCCTAGAGCACACACTTTGGAGATTTAGACATGGACAGGTGTAGGGAAAGAAGAAGAAATTTT